>NW_011500105.1:172971-261089 GCF_000495115.2 Populus euphratica | reverse complement strand
TATATTATAATATTCTTTTAATATGTTAATTTTAAAAATAATTTTTTTAAAAAATATCATCTTAATATATTTTTAAATAAAAAATATTTTAAATTATAATTATTACTATAATTTCAAATATACTCTAAAAATTAAACTTGGTACTAAAGTCATTGTAATAGTATAATTACAATAAAAAATCAATGGGAGAGTAAAATATTCATATTTTACTACTTGTCATTGTGAAAATGAGTTGAAGTAGTTTTTTTCAGGGTGTTTGTTTACATAACTATGAATACATTTTAATTAAAACATAGTTTATAATTTACTATGTATAAATCCCATATAATTTTTACATTTAAAATATAATTAATAAAAAGTAAACAAATCCTGTTTTCATGCAATATTCATATTAATAGTACTATTCAATAAATAATATAATTAATTAAATATTTATTCTTTCAAACTTAACAATAATTTTTTAAAATTATAATTATAATAATGATTGTAATATCAAACACACTCTTCTTCGTATACTTTTTAAAAGTTTTTTTTTCTGCGGAAGGTTGACAAGGTATAATTCGTATTTGAATCTCGAGAACACAACAACTTTGAACAGTGAACTTAAGACCCAAAAGGAGTTCAAAACGTTTCTTGGTCATCAAGAACTCTCTTGTTGGCCTTTTGCACTCGGTCTTTTCGTTTCTTGTTCTGGGGTTCAAGCGATAGCAGTTCTGGGGTTCAAGCTACTTTTGCACTCAGCTTTATATTTTTACTTTTTGACAAATGCAAAAAAAGAATATAATATAATAAAAAAATTACCTAGGAAAGAAGCATTTTTTCGTTGGAAAAGAATTGATTGAGATGGTCAACTCTAACTAGGAGTTTATTAATTATTTATGTTTCTATAAGAATTAATTAGTTAGTTAGTTTCAATAAACTATAGGATTAGGTTATAATTTACTCACACTGCTGCATATTTTGTTTCTTTTTTTTTTTAAAGCTTGGGCAAAAAAGCTCGTGGATTCCTCAACTGCCCACCACATCTAAAGAGGGTGATTGATGATAGAAGAGAAGTTTGTTCTTTCCTTTTGAATTTTATGGCCACGCTTAAAGAAATTATTCCTTTATGAAAAGGACATAATGATTACGTCAAAGATGGTCTCAATATAAAGATTCTCAAAAATAAAAATAAAAATAAAAATAAAATAAAATAAAAAAGAAGAAGAAAAAATTGCATGAAATGACAGGAAACAATAAATAAACGTTGTGTCTTTAGCATGGTATTGCATGAAAAGTAATTTTAAATTCAAAATATATTAAAATAATATTTTTAATTTTTAATATTAATACATTAAAATCATCTAAAATTATTAAAAAATTGATATAATTTTTTATACAAAAAAATTTTAAAAATATATTGTAATATAAAAAAATATTTAAACGATTTCATTTATTATAATTTTAAACTCAGATTCACTATAAAATACAACAATGAAATTACAATTTTGCGTCGTGTGACATGAAAACATTGTATGCGTGATTGTTGCAATTGGATTTTTTATTATTATTTGAAAAATAAAATTATGAAAATATTCTTAAAAAAATAGGTGTGACATATAGGGGTATTTTTACATTCTCAAGTCTCAACTTTAAATACACAGTTAAATTAATGAAATGCCCTTGAAGTAAATTAAAAAAAAAAAAAACTGTTAGCTTTGGTCCGGCGTCATTTTCATCACTATCATTATAGCTTTGGGGGTTTATTATTATTATTATTATTATTATTATTATTATTATTATTATTATGAGGTGGGATCACGGGTAAATTTATACTTTAATGTTAAAAAAAAATTAAAAAAATGGTTGAAGTTACACACATCAGCGCATGAAGGTTGTTGCGGTTTTCAGGTGATGTATGTGGCGTTGATTGGCATGGCTGCTTGTTCACGCGGCTATAGTCGCTTTTAAAATAAATTGTAGCTTTTAAATGTTTGATAACAAAAACAAAAATATGATTTATTATTCATGTGGGGCCGGCAAAAATAGGAGATTTGTAGATAGTAACTCTCTGCTGCTTTCTGCAATCACGTGGAATACAACGAAAAGTGAATTATAATTCACTTTCTATTATTTATTTAACTGAACAGATTTTACTGTTAATATGAATAATGGAGTACACTGTTACTGATGTCGTTGTAGACTAATTGGATCTAATCTAAATATATTTAACTAGGTTTGATGTTATTAAAAAAAATATATTTTTATTTTTATTTTTATTTTTAATTATATTTTATTTAAAAAATTAGAAGAAGATCATTTAATGATATAGTATTTACAAAATTTTATCTTAATCTCAATTTTGTTTTTGTCGGGTTCGATCCAGTTAAAAAAATCAGTTTTTATTTTTATTTTTAATTATTTTTATTTAAAAAATTAAAAGAAAATTGTTTAATGATGTAGAATTTGATCGCAATCCAAATTTTATTCTTGATGATATTTTTACCAGATATTATTGCGATCTTTAAAAATTATAAAAAATATAGTTATTGTTAGATAGATTTTGAACATGATGAAATTACACGTAATTTAATAAAATAAAAAAAAATTAATATCAATATTATTTATTTCATGATGTAGTAAAAATAATTAAATTTTCAATATTTAAATTAAAAACCATCAATATATATATATATATTATTTTATAACCTCAATTTGAAAAACATTTTTTTAACCAAACACATTAAATTACTTTTTGTTTAACCTCAATTTCAAATACAGTTTTAATTAAATATTTATTTTTTCAAACCAGTTTCAACTAAAAATATTTTTTATAAAATAATTTTTTTAAAATTATAATCACAACAGCTACCACAATATCAAACATACTCTATAACTTCTTGTGTGGCTTTCAGTTCCTATAAGTAGGTTTTACTTGACTAGTTGACACATATTCTAAATAAGCATTCGGTGTTTAACTTATTTTTTTTCTTAATTTTTATATTTATACATTTAAATTTTTTGAGTTACCCTTAATTTGTTTTTTTTTAATTTTTTTTTAGTTTTTGATAAAAATTTATTTTTTCAATTTTATAATTCGATCTCAATTTATTATATATTATTTGTTTACCTTGATTATTGTTCTTTTAATTTTTAATTTTTTAACTTTTTTGTGAAATCATTATTGGTTTTTAATTTTATCTTTCAATCTAACTTTATGGTATATTATTTTTTCAGTTTAGTCCTTATTTTTATTTTTATTTTCTTTTTATTAAAGATTTTTTCTTTTTAATTTTTCCCTTTAATAAATGTTTTTTTGCTGACCTCTATTTATTTATTATTTTGATTTTTATACTCATTCTTCTCATGTTATTTTTCTTATCCCTTTGCATAATCAATTTTATTTTTTTAAAATTTTATCTTTCAAAGTATGATTTGTTGATGATTGTGTTTTATGATTTTTTTATAAATAGTGCTTATAATTTAATGACTTAAGTCGCATGTTTGAAAAGTAAGGTTAATTTTTTTTTGTTAATTTTATTTTTTATTTCATTTTTCAACAATTTTTTTTAAAAAAAATTTGATGACATAATCTTTTTTAATTTTTTTATATTAAATTATCTTGAACCCGACATGAGCCACAATTTTTTTAGTTTAGGTTAGGTTGGCTTGCTCTTTATTAACTAGGTTATATGTTTATTATGGTATATTGGGTTGAATCAAGCTAATGTTTTTGTTAATTTTTTTTTATTCAATTTATACTTTGAACAAAAAAATTTAAAATTACTATGATATTTTTTTTTAAAAAAAATATCAATCTATTATCATTGTTTATTTTTTATTATTTAATTAAAATAAAATTAATTTATAAGACCCAATCATGATTATAACTTAAATTATTATTATTATTATTATTTTTTCAAACCGGTTGCATCTCGGAGACATTATTTTTTATAAAAAGGAATACAAATTTACAACATAAAGCGGGTCAAAATCTAGCGACCATGCAATACTCAAACCTCACGAGGGGTAAAAAAAATAAGATAAATTATAAAATAAAATTAAAACACATCGAATATATAAAACTAGATTCAGGATTATAATAATAAAAATAATAATAATGTTGCTGCCGGTATAAAATCATTGACGCCCTCACACAACGATGATAAAATAATAGTCATTACGAGAGAATGAGGAAATTGAAAGGCTATTTTCAATATATCTTATTATCTAATTTGGTAAAGAGATGTTTATCTTTTTATTTATATAAGCATACGAATTACTTGGGTTTTGAAATTGATAAATTGAAGAAAAACAATTACTTTGGTTTTGAAATTGATAAATTGAAGAAAAACAATTCAGTAATAAATTTAATTTTATAAATTTATAAATATAAAGTAAAATAATAAATTTATAACAGATTACTTACAATACATATTAATTCATTATAAAAGAAGAAGATACACACCTTAATTTAATTATTTTGATGTTAGATTACATGCACGAACTATATATTACATACCCAAATTCATATTTACGATATACTAGTTACTTATTGGTTAAACAAAAGCATGTCAAACAATTTAATATAAAAAAGATGGGGGCATTTAAATTATTAAAAAAAATAAATGTCGTGGCATCTTAGATTACCCGTAGAATTATGAGGAACGTCATATCCCAATATATGAGATTCTCGTAAATATGATTGTTTTTTTCTTACCAAACATCTCAAACTCCTTTCTTTACATGATATTTAATGTTTTGAAAACAGATGTCCTAATTTATTTTTCTCTCGATAATGAATTATATCCTTCAGCTAATTTATGCTTCAATTAAGGCTATATATATATATATAAATATAATCTGAAATATAAATCTATTAAATCAATCTCATATTAATCATGCACTAACATGTCTAAGTAGTTTAAAGAATATAACTATAATCAGTTGATCTTGATAATTTCAATTATTTTTTATGGTTAAGGTGATTGATAACTTATATTTGGTATTTGATAAATCAAAATAACTTGTGACAAATATATGTAAAAGTATCTTTTTTAGTAAATATAGAACCTCTTATATGTTTAAGTACATATTTTTTTAAAGTGAAAAGGTATAATAATATTGTAAAGAGAGATACTTTAAAAAATATATATAATAAAAAATAAAGATTGTGAACCTTTATTTTAAGGGATTTATGGTGTATTTATAACCCATGAGTCTTGTTTTTTAAGAAGAAGAGAGTGTTTGGGAAGGTGGTGCAAACCGCGTTCCCAAGAAATTCAATTTTTTTGTTAAAATTTAATATGTTTGGTATGTTTTTGATTGTTTTAATGTGCTGGTGTCAAAAATAATTTTTTAAAAATAAAAAAAATATTATTAGCATGCATTTCAGCATGAAAAGATTATTTGAAAAATAATTGCAACCACACTGAAAAATAGACTAAACTATAAGTCCAGTTTTATAAAAAATTTTATAAAAATTTTAATTGTATTGTAAGCTACATTTCATTTATTTTATCCATTAAATGATATATACATGATAGATCACAAGAGACCTCAATACACCTAATGATGGTGTTGGTAAATGTAAAGTTATTTAGTTAAGCTTATTTGTTAAGAAATAAATTATTTAAAATTCATATAAAAATATATAAAAATGATGGCATGAATTAATTCATATATTTATGTTTGAATCAATAAATGTAGCAAATTTAAATATACCTAGAATGTAATGACAAAAATCCTTGTGCTTGACACCAAAAAATACACAATAAACCCACCTTGTTCGTCTGGTTGAGTTTGGTTTGGGCCACACTTAGGTTGTGCCTTCACAAGCTATTAAGCTTGGCTTGTGCCAAATCTATATATATTTGGACTTGACATACTGTTAAGCTCAAGCACTGGGCCGTCAGTGTAAGAATGTAATTAATAATAACGCTATTAGCCAAACATGCTAAAAAATGCAAAAAAAATATACTTATATATGAATTCTACAAATAATGGTTTTAGAAGTGTGGTTTGAAGCTTTTCAAAAGTGTATTTGTTTTGAAAAATATTGAATTAATATTTTTTTAATGTTTTTTAATGTTTTTTATAGGTTGATAATAAAAAAAAATATTTTAATATGTTTTTAAATAAAATGTTTTTTAAAAATACATTATTTTATGATACAAAACATAATTTACACTTAGGTTGTGCCTTCACAAGCTATTAATTTTAAAACCAACATAAAATCATAAATAATTTTTTTAAAAAGAAAAAAATAGCATAAAAATATCTCAAATATTAAAACAAAAACATTATCGTAACACAATCTATTTCTTGAATTAAACTTGAAATATTTGAGAGGCAACTTCAAAATTCAAATCAACCAGTGTAGTAAAAGTAATAGCAAAGGTACTCTTCTTTCAAAATGTGTTACACATGGTCACAGTACCCCATACAGATTAAGGATTCAACCTTAATATAAAGTATTTAGTTTATGTCCGAAAACGAACAGTTCTGTATCACAACACACTCAACTCCCATGGCTTCGTCTCCTTCTCTCCCTCAAGATCCGAACCCACACTCAAACTCTCTCTCTCAAAACCCTAACATCCCTAACCCAGATCCAATTCAAGAAACTTTACCTGATGATGATGCCCAACTTCCCAAAACCCTTACCCTAGAAATCCCAAACCTTAACCCACAAGAAGATGACCCAACAAACCAAAATCACGACGACTTTGAAGACCTCTCGACTTTCTCTCCCGCCACCACCGCTGCCTCCCGTCGTGGAGTTGGTGGCCGGAAAGGCAGAAAGGCTAACAAAAAACGACGCGTGCAGGTTAAAAAGTCAGAAAAAAAGCTTGAAACTTTAAGCCAATCCCTAAAACCAATCCCCTTTGTGCCCAACAAAGCTCTTGACTTTGCTTCCCATGAAACCCTTTTGAAAAAATTGGGTTTGTGGGATTTTGTGCACTTGCAATTTGATACTCTTCTTCGTGCTGATTTGCTTGCTCAATTGATTGCTGGCTATAACCCTGCGATGCGGGGTAGTTATGTTAATGAGGTTAAAATTATGGTGAATCGGGCTGATTTAGGGCGTGCTTTGAAGTTGCCCGTGAAGAAAGATAAGGTGAATGTAGGAGATGGGGCATCTGAGGTGAAGGAGAGTGCGGAGTCAATTGGGTTTATAGAGGAGTTGGTTTCGAATTGGATTTTGTTACATGAGGATACTTGGCTGATGCCGCCAGATATATTGAACTGGATTAAATTGATTAAAGAAGGGAACTTTGAGAAGTTGGATTGGGCTGGAATGGTTTGGTATATGGTTGAGAAAGAGTTGAATGCAGTGCCTAGTTTAGGGAATTGTTATTATGCATCGCATTTGCAATGTTTGATAAAATGCCAGAGAGAGGAGTTGTTGAAGGAGGAGAGTGTTAAAATAGAGATTGATGCTAAGGAAGGCGAGGAGGAGGAGGTTTTGAAGATGGAGGAAGGTTTGAAGACGGAGGAGGTTGTGAAGATGGATGATGATGTGAAGATGGTTGATGAGTTTAGAGGTGAATCCTCTGTGTTAGAGGAACATAAAATTGAGTTGAGTCTTGGGGGGATGGATAATGCAGGGAAGGAAGAGGATCAGAAAGAGGGAGAGGGGAAGGAGAATGTTGGTGATGAGGACGTGATGGGTTTTGAACAGAGGAAAGAGGAAGAAGATCAGGGTCAGTGGAGAAAGATCAGCATGGATGGGAATTTTCTGCAGCCGTGTAGTCTTAGTCAAGTTGGGGGAATGGAATGTGAGGAAGAGAGGAAACAGCAGGTTGAGGTGGATGGAGAGGAAGAGCGAAAGGGAGGGGAGGAAGGAGAAGAAGAAGAGGCAGAGGAGGAGGTAGAGGAGGAGGCAAGGGAGGAGGCAAGGGAGGAGGTAGAGGAGGAGGAGTTGGAGGAAGGAGGTAGAGGAGGAGGCAAGGGAGGAGGAGTTGGAGGAGGAAGAAGAGGATGATGATGATATTGGCTTTCATATTTCATCCAAAAGGAGTATTTTGGAGGGTGTAAGCTCTGAGAATCTTCTAGAGGCAATGGGAGCAGCTCAAGTTCCTTTTAGTTCAGGGGTCCAAATTCATGGTAATGTATCATCAGGGGAGTTTCTTGTTTCTAGGGTTAATACAGAGACAATTCCTGGTGGTTCTTCACTTTTTGGTAATGTTGGCGGGAGCAAGAGGGTGATTGACCATCTTGAGAGCGGTATTCCTCATCACTCACTTGATGGTGGTAGTAAAAGGATGAGAAGTGATGGGCATTGGGATACAAAGCCTTACTCGGACTTTGATATGTTTGAGGAGGAGATGCAGCATATGATGGGAAAAGCTAGGATGATGATGGAGCAGAAGGAACAGTCATGTCAGCAAATGAGTATGAATCAACAGGTGTTGTTTGATGAGTTGCAGCAGCGTGATAACTTCATTCAGCAATTGCAGAAGGCCAAGATGGAGGAGCAGCGGAAAAGCCAGTTGGAAGTTTATAGGCTTGAACGTGAGCTATATATGATGGGAAATCTCTTAGAGGGCTATAGAAAGGCTTTGAAGGAGACGCAAAAGGCATTTGCTGAGTACAGAGTAAAATGCCAACTACCTGAGGAACCGATTTACAAGGATACTGGGTCTGGAGGTCTTGTGTTGAGTACCACAGAATTGGAGAAGCAACGACTGAAGCAAGAGGAAGAAGAAAGGCTAAACTGTTTATTGCTGGAAAAGATGGTTAAGGAATTTGAAGTAGAGTGCATTCCTAAGTTTGAAGGATATGAGGACACCATTAAGTTACTGGATGACAAGTTGCTGCTTGTTGAGAAGAAATTCAACCTCCTGAAGGAAGTGTTTGGAGAGCGAAAGGCATTAGATATGTCAGAAAGTGTTGCCACTGAGGACTGTATTCCAGCTGAAGAATCTGTTCCAGCTGAAGAATCTGTTCCAGTTGTAGAAGGTGCTCCTGCTGAAGAATGTGATCCAAAGGAAGAATGTGTTCCAATGGAAGAATGATAGCTTGCAGGTCTGTTCTGACTTTGTCATGTTGTAGGTAAAGAAGATGTCTTTTATGTAAGATAGCTGATGCAGGTTTTGACATGTCACGTATGGTAGTCTAATATACGTGCTGATATATGTTATGAAAGATTTCTGTTAAGTACGTCTAGAATTGAGGCTTCATGTCACATAAGTAGCTGACCTTTTCCTTTTAACTTAAAAATGTGGTATGCGTTTGAGTAGTGCTATGTGTTGATGCAAAAATCATCATTGATATGTTAATTTCATCCTCCGGCTATCGCTTATTGATAGCGAGAAGCAATTTACAATTGGATTATCTTTGTGACACAATAGTAGTCTGGTGTGGGAAAATGGTCTCTTTGGGATAATTATCCCCTCCCTAGACGTAGCTCTTCTGGTTAATTCCTCCAAGCCTTTTCTTTAGTGTAGTTTTGTTATCCATATGATCCTTGTGGTATTGTATCTGTAAGAGCATAGCTTTTGGGGTTAGAGCCTACAAATATAGTAACAGATAGAATGCCCATAAGTTGTGAAGCATTGAAGTTACTGACTGAGCAAAAGAGGGGGGAGGTGGTTAAAACTGGAAAATGCTACGGCTAGGTGTTTCTCTTCATCATCTGCTCTCATTGCAGGGGAGAAACAATCGGGCATTGCAAGTTTATGTCGAATTAATGGCTTTCGTTTGATTGATTTGCAAACTGATGGCAATACTGTTCATTGAGTTGTATATGGTAAGAATCCCTGCTTTTGGTTTCCTATTCTGCATGTAAACATGCCGTTGAAGATTATTTGATGCTTTATTCATTATTTTTTGCATGGTGTGAGTAGAACTTAGATCCCAAGAACTAAATCCCCTCTTTGCTAACTAATATTTATTTGTCTGGCAATGCCGTTGAAGATTATTTGATGCTTTATTCCTTATTTTTTGCATGGTGAGAGTAGAACTTGGATCCCAAGAACTAAATCCCCTCTTTGCTTACTAATATTTATTTGTCTGGCAGTCCTGTAGATTTCATTTAATGATCGATGAGAATTGAATTGAGAATTTGCTAGTAATGCACTTTGGAACTTGATTTGGATCAACATAAATTTCAAGGGAAGGAATGCTTTTATCTTTCACTTTGTTAGGTGGGGTGTGGGATTTAGAAAAAATAAACTAATGCCCAGAAGAAGATTTCACCCGTCTGGATTTTCTCTCTCCTTGCTTTTATCTGTGCTATCCTAAGACTTCGCTATTTCACTCCATACTTGACAGGACTCAAGCTGTAACTACTAGATGAAAAAACTAAAATGCCTGTGCTGTGTGGAGCCGACTACATGCAAAACACTGGGGATGGTGTTGTGCATTTTCTTATTATTTATTTTGGTCTTCAACGATTTAATCCTCATTGAATTTCAGTTGATTTGGATTTTAAAGGCAAGGGTGAAATTAAAAAAAATAGAGATTAAAATTAAAAAGATGTCAAATATGAATGATATGTTGGAGATTATGAGATAATACTTATATCATCAAACTTAAAAAAATAATATAAATTATATATTTAGATCCCTTAAAATAAAAAAAAATCAGTTAAAAAGTTAATTTATTTATTTTTCAATCCATAATTAAAAAGATGAGAGAGAAGTTTTATTGAATTCTCACAAAAAGAGATAAAATTGTTTTTCAAGTCATTTTTAATCACTAAAATGAATTTTTTTTAATGTCCACTAGTTGCATCATAATATGATATATGATAGTTGTTTAAATCATATGATAGTTGTTTAAATCCATAATGTTGCTTGAAAAATAAATCTAAATCAAGAAAGATAAATCTAACCTAATTTTATTTTATATTTTTTTTTATATTTTTAGTTGATGAATTGATTTTTGGATATTTCAATTATGCTAATGAAATGTTTTTGGTTCAAAATGACTTGTTATTTTATATTTTTATATTTTTTTATATTTTTAGTTGATGAATTGAGTTTTGGATATTTCAATTATGCCAGTGAAATGTTTTTGGTTCAAAATGACTTAAAAATTAAGTTTCTTGATAAACTATTCATTTTTGGATTTTTCAGCCATCACAATGATGACTGAAATCTAGACTTATCATTTGCATATTTATTTTTTCAAGATGAATCCTTTTAAAATATTAAAATAAAATAAAAATAAATTCAGACACGCGAGCTCGAGCTTGAAGGTGGGTGTATGTGTATGTGTGAGTGTATTAGGTATAAAGTTAATTAAGACAAACAATTATTTTATTCGGTTGAGTTTATGATCTAAATAACAGGCTTGAAAAGTTAAGTCATAACACTTAAACTATTATTTTTTTCAAGTTTTTCTTGATACTTTTTTTTATGTAAAATAACTTTCAAATTTATATTTCAACTAATATCACTCATTTATTATTTTTATTATTTTTTTATTTACCCTTTTTTAAAATCATTTTATGTGTACTTAATTTTTAAAAATATTCGTTTATTTCATTTTTTTTTTTTTATCTTTTACATATATGAACTTACTTTTTAAAATAAAAATATATTTTTTAAAGATGATATTTCTGATATGTATAGCCTTGCATGTTTTTTTGTTCAATTAATTTAATATGTGTTTGTTTCTATTATAGTTTGATTAAATAAAAAAATTAAATAAAAAAATTTAGCAAACATAATAGGATAAATGTTCAGTTTTGTAAGATTAAATATCTTGATTTATACTTGTATCTTAATCTTAATTATTTTAGTTTTATTTTTAATTATCATTGACGACCTTTTTATTTATTAACACACATAGTTAATTTATGTAATTACATGTTTGTGTAAAGTTTTTGATTTACATTTAGAATTCTTTTAACTACAGAAATGTATTGAAAAAACTTATATATATAATTTTTTTATAAAAAATAATTTAACATGGGCTGTAACACAAATCAAATTTACAAATAACTAATTGATACTATAAAAAAGATAAATAAAACATAAATAATTTTTTTTTATTGGAGCTCACCAAATATGATAATATCACTTTTATTTATTTAACAAAAAAAATATTTTTATTTCTTTCTCTTTTCTCATCTATTTTATTGAATAAGCATCGTATTATACGATAAGAAACAAGTTAATAGACCATAAAATTTCTACTATTTCACTGGAATTTGTTCTGTTATTAGTATAAGTTAAAAGACCATCTAATCTTATTATTTCACCGGAATTTATTTAACAAAAAACAGGCTGTTCTCGCTAAGAGAAAACAAATCTGTGTAAACAAATCCAATCTTCCAAGATCTAGAACGAGTAGAAGTCTGCATCTTTTATGAATCAAGTACGATAAATGAGAAAAGAATATGATTACATTAGAAGATTTAAAAAAAAATAAGGATTAAAATTAAAATAAAAAATAAAATTTATTTTTAATTAAAAAGTGAAATTAAAAGGAATAATTAATTAGCAAAATGTTCAAAAAATAATGACAAGAATGAGAATCAAATTTAAAATAAAAAAATATATTTTTGATTGGTGAATAAAATTGAAAATAAAAATCAATTCAACAAAAGGTCCAAAAATAATTAAAAAATAAGAACTAAGTGAAAAAAATAATATATTAAAAATTAAAATTAAAGGATAAAATTAATTTTTTTATAAATATTCAAAAAATCTAGAAATAAAAAAAATAATGATTAAAATTGAAATACCAACAATAAAAAAATCAAATTATAATTTTAATAAAAAAACCCACCAATTAAAAACCAAACCATCATCTTTAAAATATGCTACACAACCCAAAAAAGAACGCGATAATACTTCAAACTACATGACAGAATGACATTTTTGAACTTCAAGAGATATTGCTCGCGTTGGTTGCAGGGCGTGGTAGCCTCCCAAGCACTAGAAAGTGCACCGCCCGCTTCCTAACCTTTTTTAATATTTGATTAAATATTAAATTACTTCTAAACTAACCTCATAATAATAATAAAATCATTATAAAAGGATGAAATAGTTTATTAAGGTCAGTTTTAAAATAATATTTTAATCATTTCACTATATTTTTAGTTTTTTTATTATTTATTATATTTTAGTTTAATATCAAATTGCTTCTCAGTTGACTTATTAATTACTAAAGAACAATTATAAAAATATAAAAATGTTGATTTAATTTTTTTAAAAATATTTTAGTTGTTTTATTGTGCAATTAAAATAATTAAAAATTTATTTATCCTTGGTTAATTTGTTAGTGACTAATAAGTTTTGTAAAAATTCTTCAATACCCTGAATAGCATACGTTAAATTTTTTAATATGAGGGCGAAACCTTAAAATGCCAGTGAAAATCTTTCTCCATATATATATATATATATATATAATTGAGATTGATGTAGAGGTATTTTGTTGGTTCATGTCTCGCCATCATTTTATTGGCTTGTCGATCCTATCATGCTATTCTTATTAATAAAATCTGCGATCATTTTCATGCAATACATAATATGGTGAGAATTGCCGCCAAGCTCCAGATGGCAATCGTGAAAATCAAAGTCTGTTGGACTGAGAAAATCAATTCTACCATCTTATTATTTAAGTGTTCTTGCTGTGTGTATCCATGT
The DNA here is from genome assembly GCF_000495115.2 of Populus euphratica. Taxonomy (NCBI): domain Eukaryota; kingdom Viridiplantae; phylum Streptophyta; class Magnoliopsida; order Malpighiales; family Salicaceae; genus Populus; species Populus euphratica. Next base: position 247,506 of record NW_011500105.1, on the reverse strand, counting down.
TGGTGAGTAAATCATGAGAGTCCTCTTGATCCTCTTTCTATCATCTTCTTTGTCGAATGGAATGTCTAAAGTAGACAGCACTGTTGATCCTCATGCCCTGGGAAACAAACCTCGCAAATTCAGTTTAGGTGGTATTGTAGATTGCACAACTCGTGCCGGGAAAGAAGAGAGAGTGGCCATGGAGATGGCACTCCATGACTTTTACAGCAACGCTACCCAGCGGCCCAGACTTTGTGTCAAAGACTCGAAAGGGGATTCCTTCCGAGCAGCCTCCTCTGGTGAGAACGACATGATCCAATCTCTTTGAAATTATTAAACTCTAAAATCTCTCAAAACACTAGATTGTGTATGCATGACTCCATAGCACAGAAGCCTCGAATGATAGTAATTGCTATGGTTTTGGTATTCCATGCATCAAAAGTGGGGAATGTGCTGCGCTAGAAATCTTTGAGAGCACTGTCTCCTCGTGTAATGTTTAATGTTTATTTTTACGAACCTTAAATTACATAACTTGATTGTCGTAGCTCTCCAGTCTCCAATCTCAATCTAGTACCCTCAAGTGTTTGAACTTGGAAGTTGAGACTTCCTATGTCACGAATCGGCCTTGTAGTCCGGTCATTGCGCATGAAGTAAACAATTGAGCGGAGGTTTGAACATACTTGGTAGTTATTGTAATTGCGGTTTACAATATTTTTATTTAAAAATATATTAAAATAATATATATTTTTAAATTATTTTTTATATTAATATATCAAAACAATTTAAAAATATAAAAAAGTAATTTTTAATAAACAAACTCAAACTCAAAATTAAAAAAATAATAATTTACACCATATTCTCAACCAAACTTTTAATCTACATATTTGAACCCTGCTTATTGCTTTCATTGTCGGTTAAAAATTGCTTGTCATGTATAAATAATTAAATTAATCATTTCTCATATTCATTTAATATCTTCATAATTCATGCATGTTTGTTATAAAATTTATAATTACAGAATTATGAGTGTGTGTATATATATATATATATATTATCAAATTTTGTTTAATTCAAGGCTTGAGAGAAAGTTGACCTTGATTATCTTAAAATAGCTTTATTCTATTTTTTTAATATTAAAATGGCTTCATAATTTCAATCAAAATGAGTTTTAACCTCGTTAATTAAATGTGACAATATCAATTATCACCTGAATTTTAACATAGATAACTAAGTTTTAACTTGATAGCAGAGCCACCGTAGCTAACACCTACTAAAACCCTTCAATCACAAACACTATCGCCCATATGCCCCCTATCTCGTTTTATTCCTAATAAACTTGATATACTGTTTATAATATATACATTATCTTATAATTTCTTTTATATAATAATTGATATATTAATAAAACAATCATTTAGATAATGGTAAAAAAACATAATAAATAAAAAAATCCAATTACAATACATCAGAAACTTAACTTATAACTTCAAAATGAATTACAATAACTTCATATCAAATTACCTATACTGGCAACTTAACACATTCTCTCAGATTCAAGCTATGCTCATTCGGCCATCCCCATATGTTCATAGACATAAACTCCGGAATAAATTATATATAAAAAACCCATTGCATTTGGATTAACAACACTTTAATTTGTGCTTCGGCAAGAATAAAACCGGCCATCCATGCTTGTTGTTGCCACCTCGATTTGTTTATATATATATATTACTTCCATGCAGAGGAAGATGCACAGAAGTTGTAGGAGTGTCTATACCGATTACAAGCGGTGAATTTATATTAAAAAATACTTAGCTCAAAGGAACTGATCGATTCCTATTTTTATTTTAAGAATTTTAAATTAATTGTTTCACTTTGGGATTTGCGTTATGAGTTGCAATTACTTGTCAAACAAACTAGATTAAAACAAATAATAAATTTATTATACAGTAAAAAACAATTGATAATTGAACAACCGGTAAATTTATATATATAATTGAGAAAATATATTATTATTAATTAATAAATATAAATTCATTATTTTTTTCTTATAAAATTTAATACTTCTAAATTAGTCATTTAAAGTCACTTTTACAAATTTAATCTCACCACATATTTTTATACATTATTGTTTACATCTAAATAGACAATTGTAATGTCTTATTTACAGATCATACACATATATAAATGACCACAAATAACAATATTTAAGTTTTATATTAAATAATTATATTATATAAAAAAATCATGATCATATCATTTTTCTTTTCTTTTAATAATTAGAGTACATAGCTTAACTTTTGTGTTTCTAAATAATATTATACCTTTGTATTAGTAGGATTTCTTTGATGCATGCATTCTATTATACCTTTGTATTAGTAGGATTTCTTTTTCTTTGATGCATGCATTCTATCAGTCTATAATAATAATAATAATAATAATAATTTAATGTACTTATATTTAGATAATATTGCATGGTCTTTTCTGTTATTAACATTACCAGTGCTACTATTATGATCATAATAGTAATTATAATTATCTTATTTATTGTTAAAAAAAACCTTATTATCATAGTTAAAAGTTATTTAAAGTGTCTAGTTTCAACTTCATTCAAAATTAAAGATTATTTAACTAAAAAAAATAATTAATTTTTTAGTATTAGAAATAAAATTAATAAAAAAATATATAGCGTAGGCATTCTAAAAAAACACTTTGTTTAAAAATAATCCATTAGCTTAATTCTTTTATTCAAATCGATGAATATTATTGAAAGAATGCCATCAAGGCAATGGCGAGGAGTTTACGAAATTACAAAGCAAACACAAAAATTAAAGCCAAGCCAAGAACTCTCTGTCTACTAATACCCTGCTTTGCCAAGATGTCAGCTAAGGCACTCTACCTTCTCTATTCACCCTGCAAAACTTTAGAGAACCCAAGGCTTAACTGAAGCTTCAATGCAACTGAACCCAGACCCTTCGAACATCCATCTCATTGCATTCGTAGAACCCGATTCAACGATCGAGTGAACCTCATGAGCAAGAGGATAAGAAGCATTTTAATCAAAAGCTCTCTGAACAGCAAGAACTTCTGCTTCATTTGTTAATCCCTTTTTAACTACTTTATCTCGGAATATAAATGTTCTAATCATGTGTTGCAGCTAAAACACTTATCAAAAAGCACAATGTAGAAGCTATTATAGGCTTGGGAACTTCGCAAGAGGCCATCCTTGTTGCTGAGCTTGGCAACAGATATGAAGTCCCTATCCTTTCGATGGTAAATGAAGTTCCAGTTTGGGCCTCTTTACGCTGGCCTTTTCTGATTAATGCAGCTCGCAACCAGCTCTCACAGATGAAAGCTATAGCAGCTATAGTTCAGAGTTGGCAATGGCGGAGAGTAAATGTCATTTATGAAGAAAACAAAATTAATAGCATCATACCACATCTCTTCTCTGCTCTTCAAGATGCAGATGCAGAAATCAGTGAACTACTGCCTTCCCCCCCCTCACCTCCATCCCGTTTTTTATCTGAAAAACTGGTGTCTCTTAGAAACGGGCAGTGCCGGGTGTTCATCGTTCACACTAGTGCAACACTGGCGAGAAGCATTTTCAGGGAAGCGAAGAAATTGGAAATGATGGAACAAGAATATGTATGGATCACCACAGACTCCACATCAGACTATTTTAATACATTTAATAATTCGGTCCTTTCATCAATGCAAGGTGCCTTGGGTGTTAAAAGCTACATTTCCAGTTCCAGTAAAAGAATCAAAGATTTTCGCTCAAGATTTCAGGTGATGTTCAGCTCTCAATTTCCTGAAGAGCCATTTCCAGAGCCAGGGATTTCTGCCTTACAGGCCTATGATGCAACGTGGGCTGTTGCTCTTGCAATGGAAGGAAGACCAAGTTCGAAAAGGTTCGGAAATTCTACAAGTATTACTCCTATAGCTTCAATGGGTGGAACAAGTTTGTTGAACAGAATCTTAGCTTCGAAATTTGAGGGCTTAACTGGTCATATATGTTTTATAAATGGCATGTTGCATCCTGCGGTACGAATCTTTACTCTAGTCAATGTTGTAGGGATAAGTACTGAACTCGGGTATTGGACTGAGGGCTATGGTTTCTCAAAGACTGTTGGTGCAAACATCCATTACAACAACTCAATAAAAGTTTTAAGGCAGATCATTTAGCCTGGAGGGCCTTGGTCAGCTCCTCGCGGATGGGCGTCAGCAGCAGGGGGCAAGAGACTAAAAATAGTAGTTCCATCAGGAAATAGTCACAAAGAATTCGTAAAAGTATCATATGATAGTCCTGGGGGTAGTATAAGAGTTACAGGATTTGTAATTGATGTCTTCAACGCCACTCTCTCTCGGTTGCCCTATGCTTTGCCATGTGATTTCACCGGGTATGATGGCTCCTACGATGCCTTGGTATACCAAGTTTATAATCGGGTAACTATTGTTTTCAATATTTTCTCTCTTCTTGCAAGCTTCCATATATTACTCTTCTTCGAGAAAATCTTTAGCCTACAACTGAATTGTTGCCTTGGAATTAGTCTTTTGATGCAGCAATAGGAGACACGGCCATTTTGGCCAACCGTAGTAAATATGCAGAGTTCTCTCAACCTTTTACTGAGCCAGGTTTGCAGATGGTGGTGTATCAGGAAAGTAAGAAAATAAATAAAGTTCGGTTGTTCTTGAAGCCATTTACAGGAAAATTGTGGATCAGCATTGCAGCCATTACTGTGTATAATGGATTTGTTGTATGGTTGATCGAACGGCAGAAAGATAATCCAGATTTCAGTGGCTCTTGGTGGAAACAAATTTCAACCATGCTTTCAACATCTTTCATTACACTTTTTTCACTCAAAGGTAACCCTATCTTTTTAATTCACTTGCATGTATCAGAAACATAATTTGGTTAAACATATAGATTTTTTTCTCAGGTGAAGGATTGCACAGCAATTTGTCTCGGATGGTGATGGTTGCCTGGCTTTTTGTGGCCTTGATTACTACTCAAAGTTTTACAGCTAATTTATCATCCTTGATTACCCTTCAACAACTGAATGAGAGTCCTGTCACCATAGATGCATTAAAGAAGAGCAGTGCAAAAGTTGGGTGCGATGTAGACTCCTTTGTAGTGGCATATTTGAGAAATGTCTTGTACATCCAAGATGAAAATATCGTCCGAATTCGAAACGAGGAAGAATATGCTGCAGCTCTTATAAATGGAAGTATAGCCGCAGCATTTCTAGAAATTCCATACATCAAGGCCTTCTTGGCTAAAAATTGCAATGGCTTCACAACTTCAGGACCAATATACAAAGTTGGAGGCTTTGGATTTGTGAGTTTTCATTCTCCATCAGAAACATACACAGACATTTTATGCGCGCATGTGTTTATTCTTAGTCATCTAAATATGTGACAGGTTTTCCCAAAGAATTCTCCATATATTCCTGACATCTCCCAAGCTGTTGTTAACATATCAGAGACGCTTATTGACTTGCTTCAAATTTCTTTGAACTACTCCGAGTGCTCAGCTTCAAATTCTGACGACCATGCAAGTATCGGACTCACTCCCTTCATTGGACCATTTCTGGTTACTATAGGAACATCCTCGATTGCTCTTTTTCTCTTTTACCTTCCTTCTATCTGTCAAATCTGGAGACAGCACCGGCCCTTTAATAATGATGAACAAGAGCCTCAACAGGAACTAGAACTACAACGGTCGTGGCGGCATGATCGCAGGTTTGATGAACAAATTCTATTTGCATCTGAAATGGAAAATCGAGGTGCCTGGCAATAACTGTACATTTGAATGATTTTATACTCTTTTTTGGTATATTAAAATAGAAACTATAGGATTTTTTACAAATTTATTTATTTCCCTGATGAAACTACTCTAGATTAACATGTGTTCTAGATTTCAACCAGCTATTCTGATTTAATTGTGAGTTGCTTGTCTGAACATTTTGTATCAGTGCTTGAATTGTGCTATTGGTTTTCTGGGGGTTCTTTCTCATCACGATTCAATTAAGAGGACTCTGAACAAAAGTTAATAAGATAAAGACTCCACATAACGGGAACCAATTCAACACTACCATTAATTATAGTCAGAAAGCAGCCTAGTTTTGGATGAAAAGTTATCAGATGAAACTTCAATAATACAATATGGACAACTGATATGCTAAATGCTAACAGTAACAGGTTCCTATTATTTGATAAGCTATGAATCTAAAGCTAACAGGAACATATAGTTGCCAGTCCAAAGGAAATTAGTGCCAGGAGTACAAGTGACAGTCTAAACTTGAAATTCCTTGGTAGATTGGTCACTATTCACGACAGCAGCAAAGGTTGGCTGCGATGGAGGCTCCTTTGTGGTAGCATATTTGAGGAATGTATTATCGACAACCACAATTTCTCTTTTTTATTTATTATCTTTTCAATGAAACAAGAGTAGCCACGGAAGAAACAGCAGCGGCGGAACTACCAGCACCAGCAGCGACAACCGCACTACCAGCAAGGGTAACAGCATCTGCATCACATCTTCAGCAGCAGCTGGAGCACCAGAACCAGCAGCATCAGCCACAGGTAAAGCAGATTGATTCTGGACAACAATAAGAAAAGCAGCAAGATCTAGCTACATATGAACAAGGGTCCTATGCTTGGAAAATGGAAAATGAAGAAGACAGGGTTTTCTAGGGCATGTTTTTCTATCATCAACGGAAAAAACACTAATATTTGCATGTATTTCCTAATGTACTAAAGGAAAAAGATATGCGAACAAGGTCTCCCTTAACATATAAAGTCAGGAAACCCCAACTGAGAAGATTATAGAAAACATCTTTAAAATATAAAAGCCAATTAAAACTTCGAAAAAGTATTTCCAAGAAGGATTCATCTCGAGTCATTTTGTGATACATCTAATCTGAATCATATATCTTCTGTCCTGATCATTTTGTGATACAGTAACACCTAACTATTGCTTACTCTCAGTTGCAAACAGTGGAGGGGTAGCAATGGTACCCAGATTTAAGATCCAGACTTCTGCTACTGATGGCTTGAGGGAGGATTGATGGAAAAGCCAGCAAAAACTTGAACTCTTATCTCTATATATTAACGGAAAATCATTGCTAAGCATTTATAGTTCAAGAGCTCCTACATGGAAGCCAACAATTACAAATGCTTCGTTGAGAATGGAAAATGCTTTTGCCTGCTCATTTTGTTGCAGGATTCTGATCGTTATTTTTCATGTTTGCTAAATTGATGCGAACTTGATAATCTTGTGGTCACACAACCAACAAAATTAATAACAAATTCTGAAAAACCGAAATAAATCTGACAAGAATGTGATAAATAAAAACTTGTTTAAAGACCCTAGCACAAGCTAATGAGTAGATGTAAACATCGGAATAAATCCATGATCAAACATCCATCGAAGAACATACAACACAACCCAAATTTTATAAATTTTACTATGTACAATTGGAAATAAATATGCAAATCTTTTTTTCTCCTGTTTTTTACTAATAATTAGACAAAAAAAAAAGGAACTATTAAAGAAAAAGAACAGAAATTCTGACATCAAAGTATCAAAAACACACCTCCCTGACAGCCACCCTTCCTTACATAACCTTAAACCATCATCTTCTGCCTTCCTGACATGACTTATAAAAAGAATAGACAACATTAAATAAATCATTAAGGATGACCGTTAAGTATGCAAAAGAATTATCATCACCACCCATAGCAGCCCTCCAAATTTAAAGCAAGAAAATGTTAATTTTTCCTTTTTTAAAAATAAATAAATCAGCAGCTTCTTTTTTCCTTTTGTTTTGGGCTCTTTCATATCACAGATGAACATGATTTTCTCCCCTATCCATCCAATCATGTAATCCTGAGTGGGCCCTGTAAGATGTGAACATTGCACGTGAATGCACAGCTTAGCAGCAGCACAGAGAGAGCACAAAAATTCTAGCCCCAGCTCTTCAACATCTTTGTGGCTTTACTTTTTGCAGTGAATTTTCCAAGCATGGTCAAGGGAGTAATGAGCTCTAGCAAGCTTTACTCTCAAACACCAAAATATTCCAAACCCACTTAATTAAGCAATTAACCGATAAAAACTTTTGGATCCTTAAGATGTTCCAATAGTTTCTTCATTATTTTGTAAGAACTAGTATGATAATGAAATCATATGTCACTATGTACCATTTTCCTGCTGTCCAATGATAAAGAGAATTTACTTTTCACTGTACCATTTCTTGAGAAAATCACTTGATAGACCTAAACTTGAAATAGCTGCTGTTCTATATCGGTAGTAGGAGTTGTGGGGTCATTTGATGGGGTTGATGATGCTGATGGTGGTGAAGTATTTTCCATCTTGAGATTCTGTTGATGATACACTTGCCTTAGCCTCTCTATTTCCCTCTTCAATGCTTCTTGATGAGCTGCATTTGTTCGAATCAGCTAGTTAGACCAATCCAGTATTAACCACGCACTGTGATCACAAAGCTTGATTCCAAATTTCACCATTCAATATATTTGAGCACAGCAAGCAAGAAAAATTATTGCAGATGAAGACCAAACCAATCATATCAGTTCCCACCTCAGTTCATGTATTTTGGTCCCCTCCCCCTCAGAGAAAATTGAGAAAAACTTAAAACAAGGATTGATCATATATTGAAATCTGATTCCTTAATAGTATATAGAACAAAATGGGATCAATTCACGTGTTATGTATTAAATAATGGAGTTGAATAATACTTGTGGGCTAACAAATAACATGCATTAACAGTATTTTCTTTAATCATGAAGTGGATTATTATAGCTAAAGAAACCCTACCCCTATAACTTATCTAGGACTGAAGCTCGTGCTAAGTATTATATATATATCGTGATTAAGATGAGATTAAGGGTTTTATGAACTTGCCATCTTTGAAAATGTTATCTTGAGCCAGCCTCCTAAGCAGTTAAAGCAAGAAAAATAATATTTTTTTTCTTTTTTCTGATCAGCTACTTCTTCTTTTTTCTTTTTGTTTTTTGGGCTCTTTTAAATCACAGATGCACATGATTTTCTCTGCTAGGCATCCAATCATGCAAATCTTGAGTGGTCCCTGCAAGATGTGAACACTGCACGTGAATGCACAGCTTAGTTGGCAGCAGCACAGGGAGAGATCCAAATCTCGGCCCCAGCTCTTCAAAATGTTTGTGACTATCTTTTCCCAGTAAATTTTCCAAGCATGGTCAAGAGAGTAATGAACTCTACCTACCTTCGCTTTCAAACACCAAAATATTCCTATCCCACTTAATTAAGCATCCAAGAAAAATTTTTGGATGCTTAAGATGCTCCAAAATTTTCTTCATTGTTTTGTAGGGATTAGTCAGATAATGAAATCATGTCACTTTGTACCATTTCCCTGTTGTCACATGATAAAGAGGATTTACTTTTCACTATTAACATTCTTGAAACAATCACTGGAGAGGAGCTAAACTCGAAGAAGCTGCCGTTATTTTTCGTTAGTAGGAGTTGTGGGGTCATTTGTTCTGGTTGATGCTGCTATTCGTTTTATCCATCTTGAGGTTTTGTTGCTGATAAACTTGCCTCAGTCTCTCTATTTCCTTCCTCAATGCTTCTTGATGAGCTGCATTTGTTCCAAATCAATTAGCTAGTCTGGCCAATCCAGTATTAAACATATATTGCGACCATCAAGCTTTGAGTACTCAAAATTTGAAACATTCAATGCATTTGAGCACTGCAAGCAAGAAACATTATTGCATATGCAAGGTTAGTGGAGACCAAACCAGTCACATTATAGAAAATCACCGCGAGAACTCATGATTGTAGCCGGATCTATTACAATTTGGGTTCACTTAAATGGGATTTTTCATTTCCTTTCTGAAAATGCACTACCTTATTAACCCATGTGGGATTAATACCAGTGGATTAAGAAATGTATATATAGCAGTTAAGGACTTAAAATTGGCTTGGCTGTCCCTTATGAATTAAGTCTCTCCACCCTCCAGAACAGCCATTCAACCAAACATTTATCTTGTAAAATAAATGAACTGGGCAACCTACCACGAGATGCATTTTATTCAAGGCTAGCTAGCTATATACCTGTGCCCAGATTAACAATCAGTGGATATATCAAGTACTGAGAGAATTTCTATATATATACTATACGAATTTGTCCTCACTATAATAACATGATGATGATGAAAATTACATCTTATTTAATGTGTAGCTGTCGCATTTAGTTACCATTTCAATTTTGGTCCCCCCAGAGAAAATTGAGCAAAACTTATTAAAAAACTATAAATCCCACTTTTGAAATCTTAAGAATTGATCATATATTATATTTTGATTCCTTAATACTATATAGAACAAAAGGGGATCGATTCACATGCTATGTATTAAATATGGAGTTGTAAAATATTTGTGAACATGCACTAACAGTTGCTTTAATTATGAAATGGATTCTAGCTCACTCAAGATAGCTAGCTGATCGCTACAATTAACCTATGTACTTAGGACTGAAACTATTGTTAGAGTATTTTGTATCCTGATCAAGATGAGATTAAGGATAAGTAAGAGATTAATTACCATCTTTGAAAATCTTATCTTGAGACAGTGCAGCGATTCTTTGCTTAAGAGCACTGTTGTCAACATTTAGGAGCAACCTTCGATGGTCTAGATATGCAACCCTTGGTGACAACACTGAAACTTCACCCTTCATTAAGCACAAAATTAGACAAAATTAAAACTTATCATTATATTTCAAACCATGCAAGATTAGCATAATTATGATGCTTGCAAGAGAATTAGTCAAGGTTAATTGGAAATTACTTACTTGCAATGATGTTACATAGCGTTCAAGCTCAGATATGTACTGCAGCTTTCTCACCCGTGATCTTCGAGCAGATTGTCTGTTTGCCAAGATTCTAATAATGCAAAAACAAAAAATTAATAATGAAAACCATATGATCACTCAAATTAAGTTAGTGACTAGAATATGATTCTTTCTCGTTGCATTTGCAATTGTACGTGCATATAGGTCCTAAATTAATCATATTTATTATCTAGTATATAAATATAAGGCTAAATTACCTAAAATCATACCGAACTTTGGTTAAACTGAAATTAGCTCTTGGGATTTCTTTTTTTTTATTTGAGAACCATGAACTATCTTTTGTTAAAAAAAAAAGGCTCTACGTCCACGTTTTCGTCTTTCCATTAATTTTATAATTTTTTCAAATCACTTATTTTCACAATATCTATAGTTTTTATAAATATCATTTGTAGTTAGAATAAACAAAAATACCTATTTTTTTATTAAAAATAAAATAAAATTTAAAGCACCCAGATTAAAATAATAAAATAAAATTTAGAAACTAAGTTTAATTTAACTCGAAATTCAGTTTAATTTTTTATAATTTAGCATTCATATAAACTAGTTTTTGCTTTCTATAATCTAAGACTATGTAGTGGTTGAATCAATAATTTTTTTCTCAAGCTAAATATCCTTGAGTTAATTTCTCCTCTCCCATCTTGACCTCTTCTTTTCATGTTAAAAATACCTAAACTAAGTACTGACATCCACATAAATTAATGAAACAACATTTATGGCTTCACATTCTTTCAATATATAGAACCTACAAAAATTAAAAGAAAAAAGAAAAAAAGGGTTAAAATTACTTAAATTATCATATAATTTGCAAATCAGAAGAAGGGTCAGAACCAATCTCATTTAGATTTTACCTTTAGCTAATTTAATTAATTTATCACAAAAAAAAGTTATGCTTCGAAGATGAAAAAAAATTAAATATTGGTGCTATGTCGATGCTTACCTCTTAACTCTCTAGGGATCCATTTTCCGTTCATTAGAAGTAGTAACAGGATCGGTGGCAGTTGGGACAGTAGCCAGTGTCTCCCATTCAGATGGACTTCGCCCTTCATCATTCTCATTCCTCACCTTCTGCTGCTGCTTATACTTAGACACCACTCCTATAGCTTCTTTCTCATCATTAAAGCTGTTGTGATCAGACGGCGAAGAAGGTGTGGAGCTAGAATTAGGAGCTGCCACAGCATTGGAGATATCATCGTTAAACATGGACATGAGCTGTTCATCGTCAAACTTGTCAAAGTCACTGCTGCTGTTATGTCCCGACCCTAATCCCGGTGCACCCGTGGCACGACATTTCTCTAACATCGTTGGTGCTTCTTCCCGGAATGCAATGGAGTCACTCACCGACCTCCTATGTGTCCCACGTCTCGTCGACGAGAAGTCGAGAAATTCGTCAACCCACAAAGGGTTTGTAACAATGGCGGTGATGATATTAGCATCACGGGGTGGTGATGTCTCCATAATGCCATTTATTGGTAATTTTTTATGAGACAAATCGGGCCAACTAGGTGTCACGTTTGGTATTTTTGGAGGTAATTGTGCCATTAATTACCAAATGCTATAATGTAACCACAATAATGCAACAATCCCAAATTACACAAAAAAAAAGGGTACAATTCAAGGAAATCAAGAAGAGAAATTTATAAAACAATCTCTTACAAAACCATTAAATAACATATGTTTACGTAAATATCAGAAAATGGATTGATAGTGTAATGTTGGAGAGAGTGCAAGGAGAGGGAGGGAAGAAACACACAAGAACATCAAGAAGAAGAACAAGAACATCATCATCATTAAAAGGGCAATCTTTCTTCTTTTGATCCCATGCCACTGACAATATTATAAGGAAAATTCTTAACAATCTTGAAAATGTCCTTTCTCTCTCCTATCAATTGGAGAGGGGAGGGGAGGCATGCAGTGGGGTCACATGGGGAAAGATTGGACAGCTATCGACAGCTGTGAGGAGGTCTTGTCTGAAAGGCAATCCTGCAAGGTCGCTAGTTGTTTAATAAATAGAGGAATCAGTGACCACGTGCCCTTAGTGACCGTCCCTTTAGGGGGTACCTTACCTTATAAGAGTCTCATTATTTCTATATCTTCTAAATGAACATTCCCATGTACCCAGCAATACCATACCCTTTCTTTGCATAACTTTTTATCGTACTTTTCAGACCATGTTCAAGTCCCCTACATGGATACATTATTCGGAGTTTATCTTGAAATAATATTATTTTAGAGTTTGTTTTTTAAATAAAATAATATGAATTTGGATAAAATAAAAAAATTATTTTTAATTGACTCTATCCAATTCATGGTGACGAATAATCCCTCGGTACAGCTCTGTCCATCTCATATACACATATAATTGCATGAAGTAACCGGGTGTGATAAAAATTTGAAAAGGTTAGGGTTAATATAACGTCCAAAGTAAAGTAAAACGTCTGATTTTACTGATTTTTAAAATTTAATGGACTTTATGATTTGCCAAACTCAACTCAAAGATTAACCAGAAAAAAATTTGAATTATTGGTTATTAGGTGAATCACTTTTATTTAAATAATTATTTTGTTTTAAAAAAAAATATTTGGTGTTCCTCAACAAAATTAGTAATGTCAACTCAATTATAAAATAAAACGTCTGATTTTACTGATTTTTAAAATTTAATGGACTTTATGATTTGTCAAACTCAACTTAAAGATTAACCAGAAAAGAATTTGAATTATTGGTTATTAGGTAAATCATTTTTATTTAAATAATTATTTTGTTTTTTTAAAATTATTTGGTGTTCCTCAACAAATTTAGTAATGTCAACTCAATTATAAATATTCGATAGACTAGATTTAATTATCATTATAAGGTTAGATTCAATTTGAGGATTGATTTGAAAAATAATCTAGTTTATTAGATTATGAGATTATTCCACGAGTTACCGGATTTCATTTGGTTAATTATTATTTTTTTGAAATAATTTTCTCTATTCTTTTTAAAAATCATATGTAATGTAGATGTAGGAACTTAATTATAACAAAAGCAAGTGATTATTACGAGTAAAAGGTGATGCTAAAAGAACTTGAAATCATATTATAAGTTGAGTCATCCAATAATACGTTGCTTGGGTGCAACTTTCATTCGTGGAGTATGAGGGTTTATTTATGAGCGTGGTAGATATTGTTTTTTTAAAGTATTTTTATTTATAAATATATTAAAATAATATTTTATTTATTTATTTTTTATACTAACATATTAAAATAATTCAAAATCATAATAATAATAATTTAAAGCTAAACAAAACCTAAATTCATGAGGGTGCATGGTCTGGCCTGTCATTAACCATATTAAACGAAAAGGTAAATAAAGAAATCAGTAGGTATTAATAAAGAGTAGGGCAATGGTGGGGATCGTGGAAGAGTACTTATTAGCTAGGGGATCGTGGAGACCATGTGATTTGTTTGCACGCTCAAAGCTTTCTTTGCTTTCTCCCCAAATCATACCCACATGTAGAGCACTGTGTCCCTAATTCTATTTCCATATAATAATTTGACTAGCCACATAGACTACTTAGAGGCACTCTCCATGTCAAACTAGAATTTATGTTGTTTTTATTACTTCAAGTTTAATCATCTTTAATAAAAAATTTCAACCCGGTTCGGTGATTAATTTTATTCAAGGCTTTAGTTATATGTTTTAATAGGATTATTGGGTCATCCAAATTAATTTTAATGTTTTTAATAAATAAAATTAATATTATATTAGTTAAAAATTAAATAATCAACAAGTTTTTGATGTGTCTTGCTGAATGAATCGAATTTTTAACTTTTTTTATTTAAACTCTGTCTGATTTTAGTTTTAAGTTAGCTGGATATGAAGTCAATTCATCAAGCTTGGTCAAAATTTTAAACTATAATTATTAGTTTATTTGATATTATGATGATTTTTATATTTGTAGTGTAAAAAAGAATTAAAAAAATTTCATCACTTGCATCATTGAATAAAAATTTATTTAAAAGATGCTAGAAAAAAGAATAAAAATTACATAATTGAAAAGATTATCTTATCTATTACATAAATATCAAAACTTGAACTTGTCTAGTGAGTTAACTTAGATTTAAACCTATTCAAGTTTAATAAAAAATTAAAAAAGAATTGATCTAAAAGAACAGATAAAAATTATATTGTCTTCTAAAAAAAATATCAAAACAATATAATTTTAAAATAAATTTGAATTAATATTTGTAACCCATGACCCAAGCCTCTTGATCACTTATCTCTACAATTGAGCACTCTTCATGCAGGTACTGATAATAAAAATGGCAAGTGATCGATCGTGACCTCTCTCTCATTTGAGCACAAGCATCCATTAAGAGATGATTAAATTAATATTATGTCAAAGGATTAGAAAAAAGTTTTTAGCAAATATCAACCGACTATGGTGATTTAAGCATAACAATAGAGCATGAATGTAGCTTGTCAAGCTGTCAACATTTTTTATTACTTGGATAAACAATAGGCAAGAACTTGCTTTAGAACAAAAACTTGTATCGTTAATTTGAGGTTTAACCTGGTTAATGAGTAGGTTTGTTCTTATATTATTTTTTAAGAGATTTGTAAGAATATATATATATATATATATATAGGAAAAAAACATTGGTGTTGATGTGCGAAAGCTAAATACTCAAATATAACCTAACCTCAGAATTATTTTGATTTTTTTTATTGAATTGTTTTTCTCAAATGATGCTATGTTTTTATTTAAAAATCATTTAATTAGAAAACATGTTTTGACCAAAATAAAGCATGAATGAGGAAGGAGGGTTTGGCACAAAGAAATATTTTTTTTCTTCATGATTTAAATCTTTAGAATTCTTGTGAATATTTATTCTAATTGTGTTTAGTTTTTTTTTTTTTGAGAAAAAACCATGATGGTTATATAAAAAAAATCCATGTTTTCATAAAAAAATGAATTTTTGCTAAATAATATTTTTTTACTTTAAAATAATTTTTTTTGAATTCATATAAATATTTATTCTGATTGCGTTAAGTTTTCTTTCAAGAAAAAACCATGATGGTTATAAGAAAAAATCCATGTTTTCATTAAAAAAAATGCATTAATAAAAAAAATAGATTTCTGATAAATAATATTTTTTTATTTTAAAATAAAATTATTTGAATTCATATAAATATTTATTCTGATTATTGCAAAATTAGATAAAAATAGTTTCGAAAATCACTACACAACAACGCACAAGCACACTACTAGTTAACAAAACAAATACATGTTCTTAATCGTCTTATAATATCTTCAAGACTCAGCTCAACTGGTTAACGCGTGAGTCTAAAGCTAAAGAAGATGGGTTCCAGCGAAGAACTGCAGAAAATAACCTAGCTGGTATATATTAAGACTAAGTTGGCCTTGCAAGTTGCAATGAAACCGAAAATTAATACCCTTCACGTCTCACAGATGCAGATGTCAGGATGCCACGAGTTCCGCATCAGATAGACTACAGATCTGGAAAGCATAATGCTTTAAACAACTCCAACTTGCCCTTTCAGCACGAACGTCATAACCTTGACGAGTGTGGCTCCTATGCTAAGTGAGTTTGCTCCTGACAAGCATACTGTGAGAAAGAAACTTTCTAGTAAACGTGGACGAATTTGGCTGAAACTGCTCGAATCTTTAACTGTAAAAAAAAAAAAAACGAAGATGGGAAAATTGTGCAAGAATATGGAACAATCAATATTGGAGTCCATGCGTCAGGCTAGAAAGAGGGTGGAGGACAGGCAG
The DNA here is from genome assembly GCF_000495115.2 of Populus euphratica. Lineage (NCBI taxonomy): Eukaryota > Viridiplantae > Streptophyta > Magnoliopsida > Malpighiales > Salicaceae > Populus > Populus euphratica. The sequence goes on along the minus strand of NW_011500105.1, from coordinate 230,847 downwards.
CAAAGTCTTTCCGGCCCTCAACCCCTCCTATGTCACTTTCAATGCTCCATATTTCACTTCTTCACTTGAAAACTGTGGTGTTGTTCTCATCTCTCCGCTGTTTTTTCTATACTAGATTGATATCTCAAAAAATTCCAGGATTCTTATCGGCAGAATTTTTTACTTGAACAGCATCTTCTTGTCAGAAGAATAAGATTGAATCTGAGAAGATGAAAATCGTTAACATCATTTGGTCATGACAGCCAAGTGAGCTACTAGCTCAACTTGACAACAATAATTAGGTGATAAGGTAGATTAGAAAGAGAATATATTCCTAGTTCGAATTCTATCACTTGCATTTATCAACCACCATCTAAATATATGATTGATTTAAAATCTTTGAGTTGATAATTTTTTCTTGTAATTTAACTCTTAAAAGTAAAAATAATCATCCCCATGTGAGTCCAATCAAGTGGCAGGCTCGATGAAGTAGTGATGTCCCAAAAAGAAATGGTAGGGGACACAGTGACACTGACTGTTCAATGCAACCATCAACCTACAGCAGTAAATATAAGTGAGAGAAACCTGTAACTTGTTTCTCCAACAAAGATGGGACTCAATCACAGAAATTAGCCAAACAAAATCTAGATATGTACAGATGACATTCAACACCATATGTGAAACATCCTCATCTCAATTTTATCAGTTCATTCTTAACATTTCACCACAACAATAATAAGATCGAACTCCAATGTCCATGGACACTGACGTGGAACAAAACCTACGAATTCTACAAACCATTTCTTAATGACAAGAAAAAATTAGTCAATTTCAAACATATAATAATGTGCGTAATAATAAATTAATTTTTTGTTAAGATTTTTATTTATAAAAATATTTTTAAATAAAATAGATCTGTTCAATATATTAAACCTAAAAAATTTAGGCTTGTCAATTAATTAAATAAAAAGAAACATGGGTTTAGTGAAACAGACCTAAAAAACTTATACTTTATAGATATCTAAGTTCAATATAATGTGAATTTAAACTTGATAGTCAGCTAAACCCAGTTTAAAAAATATAAATCTGGCAAATATATAAAATCTAAAAAACTTGAATATTATTAAGTTTTAAGATTGTATACTTGATCATGCATCATCCTCTACAATATAAGTATTAAAAACATAATAAATAATTATACCTCTTTATCTAGAATAATTATTTATATTAATTTATCTAGAATAATTATTTATATTAAAGTAATAATTTATCTATAATTATAGGTTTATATGAGATTTCTTAAAAGACTTACCATACGAGAATATAAATATCCCTTTAACTATCTATGTAAATAGTTCATAACTTTCTATTTCTTGAGATAAAGATATTTAAAATAATTTTAAAGTATTAATAACTTAGAACTCAAAATTATTTGTTCTTCAAATTTAATATTTTTTAAAATTATTTATTACTTGAAATCATTTAATATATTATCATAAATATACTAACTTTATCATTAAAAATCCTTAAATCTCTCTTGATTGAGATTGTTTTTGCAAGTATTCAAGTTTTTACTAAATTTGAAGTTTCTTGATTAACTTATATCTCAAACACTAAATAACATTTTAGTTATATATCTTTAAAGTATAATTTTGGATTAAAAAATATTATTTATATTTGAATCTGAATGTGAGAATATATATATATATATATATATATATATATATATAACATTCACTTATTTGGGTCATTTTAATGAACATCTATTAAATTTAGAGATAATTATCATATTTTTATGTATAAAAATATACAGGCACGGAAAAAAAATATAAAAACTAAATTTCGTAATTGTTGTAGACACAATATTAGTAAAAATCTCATAATGGGTAGAGGGTGATATGTCCTGGGTTGCTATCATGCTCTGCTCATCAAAAGAAGGAGAAAATAACATTACCACAATCTAATCTAATAATTAAGGACTAAATTGCTTCATCGTTAACTTTAAGCACTTAAATGAAACCATATGTGTAGTTTGAGACTTGATTTGTAGTTTCCCTATAATTAAAATCCCGCATGGGACAAAGCCCATGAAAAACTAGCTACAAAGCAAAAGAAAGCCCAACCCAGTATCTCATATTAGATTCTACAGCCACCCTCCCGAGCATAGCTGCCAAAGACAACAGCAGAGCAGCCATAGCCACGGAGCTTGAAGAACTGGTGGCCTTTCTTTCCTCTCCTTCCCCACCTGTAAGTTTCACTCTGCTCTTTTCTTTTCTTTTTTTCATGGGTTGTTTTTCCTTTTTCTATTCCTTTTGTTTTAATGTAAATTAATTAGCGGAATAATGATATTTATAGGTGAAGAAGGCAGCTGTTGAAATAGTACGAGACTTAACTGGATCCGAGGATGGGTTACTGTCTCTTTCCAAGCGTGCCAGTTCCTTCATTATCTCAACTTCTTAAGGATAAAAAGGTTGTTAATAACAATTATCATTTGCAAATCATAAAAGTTATATAATTTGTTAATTTTCCTGTATGTCAACTTTCCTGTTAATAATTTAGTGTTTTCTTTGGTTAAGGACTTACTTAAAGTTGTGTGGTTAGGTGCAAGTTTTGAGTTTCATTTATAATGCTTTTAGGTACATTCTTTTACTTGCTGGAAGATGTTAAGGAAGTCGCAAAGGGGGGACTGCATTCATCCCCACACTACAATGCATGGCTGACCTTGCATGTAGGGGAATTGTGCGGATGATTGAGCGACTGCAGTTTTTCATTAGTAGGGTTATCATAGGTTTGGGTTTGTTTACTGGCCTTAGAAATGAAGAAGCTTTGGATTAATGGAATTTGATCTAATATTTTTCGGGAGGTTTCTGAACCTGCAGCACAAGCTCTTATTAATCTTTCACTCAACTCGAATTTAGCTGCGAAGATGGTTGAAATGGGGATGATTAAAACAGCCATGGATGTATTGTATAAACCAGATAGTAGCATTACACGGTTGCTGGCAATGCTACTAGTTAACCTTACTCAATTGGATTGTGGTGTCGTGTCCTTGCTTCAGGTACATTTTAGGCAATTTATTTTAGATTATATTCCTTGATATTGAAAATTAATGGTTGTTGATATGGTTCTACATTCCACTTTCTTCAGGTGTGAGTGTAATGGTTTTGTTTCCCATGATTTACCATATCAAAAATAGTAACAAGAAATGGTTGTATTGTCACTTGCTTGTTAGATTGAGGATGAGACGATGCAAGGGCTATTTGTTATGAAGCTGGTGAGATCATTTTGTAGATCCTCTGATGAAACTAGAGGTTTGTTTTGCTTCATATCTACTTAAATTTATTATACGGTTAGAATATGTACCCAAATTTAAAATCATATATTCATATGTGTCCAACTTATCAAATTGAGTTCTAGTAGTACATCTAATTTATACATATCAGACTTAAAAATGGAGAGTAAGGTTGTTGATTATCAGAAGCTCATCTGTTTGCTTCATGAAAATTGCTTGAAGGCAGCCTGAGAGTGCTAAAAAAGAAAAAAGAAAAAACTAACAAGAGCTATTTTCTAATGCTCCATTTATGAGAGAGTTACAGCCAACTCATGTTAAAAGTTATTCCATCCTGAATTTCAAACATTTGCTTCGCCTTTGGGAGCCTTGAAATTTGTCTTTTCTTTAGCTTATCCATCTACTATGCGGCTTCATGTCTTGTATATTATGCATACTTTTGTATGCTACCTTTTTTTTGGGCACTTAATGCCACGTATATGGCAGATGATCCGTTTGATCATGTTGGTTCCATTCTTGTGAACATTTTGAAGAAAGAAGCTGGAAGGAAGATGTTACTAGACTCTTAAGAGATGGTCGCTGAAGCAGATTCTCCGACAATTTGATTCAACAAGTCGATTATGGAAGAAAGGGGTATGCATAAATTATTAACTCTTAGTACAAAGATTTATTCTAGAGTACTCTTTAACAATTAGGTTTTGTTCTTCATAAGTAGTGGCTGTTTATACAAGAGAAATCCAGGGAATGAATTTCGCAAGCAATTTATGAGATGTGGATGTCTTTTGGTCCCATTCCTCCATTGCTTTGTGCCTCCATTGGTGTGAATTGCCCAAAATTTAAATTTTTTGGACCACAATTTCTAGTCATTTGTTGAATTGACATGGTATTACATGTCTGTGAATTCATGTGCTCTGTAGGACCCATGTTTAGGACAAATGCCACCATTTAGACCCTCATTTTCTTTAGATATATATCAACCTTTTCTTCTTTTTGCATTTATAAATATTTTCTTTTGTTCAACTTCGACATCTAGATGTGTTAACCAATCATTTCCTTTAAGACATAAGATTGCTAGGAAATTGTTCCATGCTTGCAGTCATTCTTTTTTATTGTGGTTCTCTGTTGCTGTTCCTATTAATGTGTTTAGGACGTAAGAAAAATTTTAAATGGTTTAGGATAGGTTTGAGGTTTTTAACACTTAAAGCCCTTAAATTCAAGTTCCAATAAATTTGGTACCCTACCTGTCACCTTCCTAGTCCAGGCTGACCTTAAACAGCCAAACACCACCAAGATAAATGGAGTCAAACTGAATTGCTTGTTGGGATTATATTTGCTTACAGGTTTTTGGAACACTCCGCGACTGTTGTTTTGAAGCTGAGAATCAACTTCAGAATTTGCTTTGGATATCTGAATTTCTTTGGCCGGCTCTACTTCTTCCTGTTGCTGGTAAAAAGGTATCAATGTTACCTCTCTCATGATCTTTTATACCGTTTATCCCTCATTTTAAGGAGTCATATGCTTCAATTAAACAGTAATGTGTGTTGTGTGATGTATGCTTTTTCATAAGTAATTAAGTTTTATTTCATGTTTCAACTATAAGATAGAATGGGGGAAATTGAAAAAAGAAGGTAATGAATTTTATTTTTGTCCATGTTTCAACCGTTGTTTAGGGAGAGTGTGCAAGGAGACCCAGAACATAGTTGCTAGTTGAAGCACACAACCTGCAATATTCTTCACTCTCTTATCATAACCTGGGATATAAGGCATCCAGAGCAGCATCTTTGTGTGATCCACACCAACTCTGAATTAAAATTTTTATTTACCTAGGAACAAACATGGCTGGATGACGTAAAACTACCCTGAACTTTGTGTCAAAGTAAACATAGCCCCTAAACTTTGATTTTTTTTTTATTAGAGTACCTTGACTACTTTTTGGTAAAAAGAAGGCCCCTGTCCAGGTTTCTGTCACTCTGTTGTTATTATTATTATTATTATTATTTTCAAATCATGTGTTTTCACGACACATGTCTTGTTTCTAGACCATTACCTGTGGTCAAAATTAACAAAAGGGTCTATTTTTTACTAAAAAATAAGTCGAGTTACTTAAATTAAAAAAGAAGAAGTTCAGGGCTAAGTTCAGTTCAACCCAAACTTCAAGGTAGTTTCGGGTCATTTAGCCAACAAACATTGGACAACAAATAATCAGAAACTTCCCCTTTCAACCATGGGCCATTCTTCCAAGCCTCCATTTTGAGCTCTGAAACAATTTCATTACTGTTTTATGCTATTACCCATTCAGTTTGAAATTATGTTTAAGCACATGCTCATAATTAAATTAAATAGCTATAAGCTGCAGGACAACAGTTTATTTATATTCTCTGCATCATATGCACACATGCAAAACTAGTTGACAGTTTTGAATCCCCGTTGATATGGATTTTTCTATTAGTTATCCATCTTAAATCATCTCTTCTTTTGGATGCTAATATACCACATATTTTTTCCCAGAGATAAAAGTTCATCAAGCCCACATAATGCCCTGTAGAAAGAGATTTAACATTAAACTTGCCACACCCTTGAGGTCCAACACCTCTTCATCACTGGATTCTTGAATAGGAACCATTGAAGTACAAAAAAGTAGCACCTACTGACTCTAATTTGCAATCTGGGGCCTAATAAATAAGTTGAAAGATGCATGATAGCAAAATGTGAGTGAAAGTCATCATGCATGCGATTATGTTTAGATATATTGTACTTCACCTATATCAATCACTATTTTTCTACATCTCCCTCTTTGTTATTTTCAAATGCTGAAAAGGCTCATTAATCTGGTTGTCTTTCCAGATATATAGTGAAGAAGATGCATAAAAAATGCCTCTTGAGCTTGGCAATGTACTCTCTTTTGAGCGTGAACCATGGGATGATCCTGAAATTCATGTTGAAGCATTGGAATCTATATACTTGATCACAGTGCAGGTAAAATTACAGTCATTCTGTTTTTCCTTTTTCTGACAGGAAGTGAGATGGTAATATAATGTAAAAACATTCTATTACCATTCGATGAGCTAGAAGACTTTGAATAGCTAAAAAATAGCCAAATCAAACTTCGGAGCATCACATTAGACCCCCATTGAATGGCTGGCTTTATATTCAGACAACTTTTGAATTAGTTTCCTGGCCACACAAGTAAACAAATCTTTTATGACTTGATTATCTGTTTGCTTTTAAGCTGATATCTTTGTCGGGTAAATGGACAAGACTGTCGCTGAGGTATAGTAACTTTTAGGCACCACCATCGAAGTAATGTAACACCCCCTTCCCTTTGAGTGTTCAGTTAAAAATTACAACATGAGTGTACTAAAATGAGTACATCTTGTTTTTTTCCTTTGAATCAGAGATTTCGGTTTTCAGTGCTTTATTATGCTTTATGTTCTTATCCTTCCATGACATTGCAGGAGGCAGATCAAAGAGCCTTTGGTCTGTGAATGGACCACGTATATTACAAGTTGGGTACGAAGACGAGGAAGATCCTAAAGTAATGGAAGCATATGAGCGAGTTGGCTCGTTGGTATGTCAATTCTCGTTAGTGTTCTTTTCACTGCAGTGTTTTCCTCTATTTGTTTGTTTCGCACTGTATCTGACTCACTTCATTTTACAGCTGGTTCATGGAAGTGAGACGTCAAAATGATGGTCCATTTATGCATGATCCAAATCAAATTGGCATCAAACTGATTGTCGCTGTCAGCTGCCAGAGGAAAGAATATTGTACCTGTAAAGTTCATTGAACTCGAACCATTTTTTGGTGACGTAGTGTGTCATAGAACAGTTCCTAGGGTTTTCGAATATAGGATAAACCAGAGAGGAAAAAAACAGCATTACTCAGTTTTGAATTTTACACGTCCTGTCTATATTAGTGTTCTTTATTTGGAACTGCGGGACTCGAGGCCTTCCTTTATTGTGATGCAAATTTTTTTGAAAACAAATGTCAACATTCTTTTGAGTCATAATATTATACCAAATTTATTTTGTTCGCACAGACTCTTGATGCATGAAGGTGGGGATGATATCTTTGGCTCAATATTTATTAGCTCACAGAGACCATCTTGTGCAAATGTTTTTTTCTTCAGTGGGTTCATTCTTGCTGAGGAAACTACACCAGCCATCTGGCGGACCAGCATTCCATGCCTCATCTAGGGTTCAGGAACTATTGACATTGTATCATAGCAGCGAAATAGCATCTTCAGAGTTCAGTGGCAATTCATTGCGGATAAAAGTGTAAAATGGGAAAGGCGCGGCAACCAAATAGGGCATGCCTCTGCATTGATGCTCAAGTCCATTCATTCATTAGCCAAGGAAGCGTTTCGGGAGTAACAACAGAGGCATGAGACAGCACAGCAACCTGAACTAGAAATATGCGCAGATAAAAGAAATATCTTGTATTGGTAAAAACATAAACTCTGAAGCAATTATTTTCCAGATGTAATATTCGCTCAATCACAGTAAGCTCTATTGTGTTGCTATGTGTTGCCTGACCTATTAAACTTATCCATGTTAAAGTATATAAAACTCAATAGATTGCTTGACACACCCAGTTACTTCTTCAGCAACATCGGCTCTTGTACACTTTAGTATAATTTATACATCAAACTCCATATCATGTTCAAATCTTCTCAAGCTCGACTGATGAATGTACTCGTATAAAGAAAAGATGCCCATAGGCAAACGCTGGTCTTGCAATAACAACTTGAACAAATCTATGGAACCTGCAATCGGTGATAAGGGAACAAAAACAAATGCATAAAACATGATATGGAAATTCAGAATTTTGAGTTACCAAGCAGAACAAAAGGTGCTTGATAGGGAACTTTACCGGAGATAGTTTGTGAGGCATGGTGGTGGTTTTCTTCAATGGTAGCGTCTTCTTTTGAACTTGATCCGCTGATAATATATTCTGTAAATCACTACACAGGCTAGAATAACCACCTGTAGGATGATTATCAGCTTCAATCCTGGTAAGAACAAGTACAAGCTTGTTTGTTACATTATTCTCACAACAACTTGGTATGATTTTGAGAGTCTCATTGCTGAAAATACCTCTCGCCTTCTGAAATAATTCCTCCAAAATAAGTTCCCTTTTCCATTCTTTCATATCAATATGTGGGATATAATTTCCAGCTTTGTGCTCTAAATCTCCACCCATGACGCAGGTGTTGGGGCAATTGATGCCACTACCATATTCATCACTTCCATCACAGCAATCTACAGATTATTAATTTGATATTCACAGACATGAGAAAAAATCTAAGTTTCATTTAAATAGATGGAAAGGTAACCTTCATGTAGCATATATTAATGGGTAGAGATGAACTTAGCAGTGCTACTCTTATCTTGATAACTTGAAAGCAAGCCAGGCCATTTGAGCCAAGACCAATTATTAGCAAGAGGAGAACAAAAAAGAAAAGGAATCCAAGAACAGTTCCTCCACCATGAGATTCACACCAGCACTATTCCATAACTCTAGTTAATCCTTTAATAGACCATGAAAATATGATGCAATTCTAGGTAACAAGTCATACAATTGCAGAAATTGGCAATCATAATCATGCCTAGTGTATTGACAAGGCAAGAAGACCATCAAAAGAAGTGATTTGCCAGAATGCCTTACAAAGTGGTAACTAAACAATCACAAATCAATGCAAGATGCTTAAATCTTTAGCGTGTGATGAAAAAATCTAGCATGGAAGCCTTAACTAAATACTTAGATTGGGAATGGAAACCAAAGAAAGCAGTTCCACTACTTTTCTTACCACAAATTTGATCATTTACACGAGATGAAAAAATAAACTCAGGTGTACTTCCTGCATTCCTGCAATAAAATTTTCCGCTTGGACAGGCTGAAGTCCCTGCAGTACAAATCAAAGTCACAACCGAAACATCTCAGTGAGAAGTAAATGGCATGGAATGCCAACACATAATCATCAAACAGAACTTGGTGGCTCGTGAATGATAAAGATGGAAGAATCACTCATTCAACTGGGAAAATCCGTATAATCATCTATAAAGTTGAAATAACAAAGATGAAAGTCCCAAACTTGACTGCCCAACATGAAAGAGCACACATTATTAAAATAGCCACAAGAAATGAAGGACGTAGAACAAAAACATGACTGAATGCTCTGAATGATGCTTGCCTATAAAGGAACTTCTAAGGAAAGACTTCAGTCCAGTGGTTGCAAACACAAAAGTTACAATTCATATGCAAGGTAAACCATCATGAATCTACTTAAAGAATTACTTGATGCCCCTCTGGTTTTGAACGATAGGAATTCAGAGTTATCAATTGAAAAATCACATATTCCCAAATCACTAGCTCAATCTATTGTCGAAAATGTTTATCAAGGACACATCTTTCCCACATCACTGCAGCTTCAACTTCATTATGTCAAAGTTTCCATCATCAATGACTCATTCAGTGCCAGAAACGAATTTAGTGGACTTGTGTCAAGTTTTTTAAAATCATTTATTGAATTTCCAAAGTAAAATATGCAATATCAAGGTTTCGACCCATCTGCTGAAGGATCAAACTTTATCATTCTACAGTCATATGTCACACTACCATACTGACAAAATCAAATCATATTTTCAAATTCTCACACATCAATTATGAGTCAGTAAGTCAAGCCCCCTGCAAATCTAGTCTTCTTAACAAAATAGGACAAATGGAATATAGAGTAGTAATCTATTACCAGGCTCATCAGTCCCATCAAGACAATCACAGAAATTATCATTAAGACGGTCTCTGCTGAATGACTTTGAACCATCCTTGCACTTTATCACCTGTGAACCAAAGAACTTCTCATCTGCACAAGTCACAAACATCAAGCTTAGTCTAAACAACAATAAAAATCAAGACTTTACATGGAATTAACAGCAAGAAGAAAATTGAAGATCTGAGTTTTGATGAGAAACGCGAAAGAGAGGGGGGGCGGGGGGAGGTACCTAAAGGGTGGGTGCCCAGTAGAGGTGAAAGAGACTGAACAGAGGATCCAAGGAAATACAGGGAGATGATAAAAGGAATCAACTTGTTGGCATTGGTACAATGGGGAGTTATATCCATGATTCTTGGGAGATTTTGAAGTTCAATTCGGGTTGCATTACACGACACAACCCCCCATGTTTCATAGAACATTGTTAGTTGTCCTTTCTCAAGTTGTAGACTTGGGTTTTGAACTTGTGACTTTCTTTTAAAGTCAAGCTTTCAAATTTTCTGTCATTTTATTTCTTTTTTATTCTAGATCTAATTAGTATTTATTTATTTAAATATTTATCGAGATTTCAATAATAAAAATAGAAATAGGTTCCTTTTCCATCTCTAAATTTGCTTAAATTTATCAAAAATAAAATAAAAATTATTTTCTATTTATTTTTATATGAACATGTTTTTTATAAATCTCTAAATTATATATATATATATATATATATATATATTGCAAATTCAAATCCACTGCTTTCCATTATAGTTTTTAAACTTGGTTTAATGGCTGGCCTAGTTTAAGATTTGGATTGGATTTTGATTTTTGATCAAATTACTGGGTTTTGACTAGGTCATTGAGTTAACTAGTTCAATTTTTTTAAAAAAAATCAAAATAACATTGTGTTAATAAAAAAAATTATAGGTTGCAACCGCGTTTTTGACCTAATCAACAGGATTAGTCAAATCACTTCAATTTTTTGTTTTTTAACTCAAGCTTGATTTTAATCTTGAATTAGTTGAATCCGAAATTAATCTACAAAACTAGATTAAGTTTTAAAACTATGATTCCAATCCTAAATCAATAACTATGAAATTCTTAAACTTTTAGGTCAAGGAGCTAAAAATAAAATGAGACCATCCTCCTTGTACCAGGAAAGTAAAAAAATAAAATAAAAATTACAAACAAATATAAATATTAATTGACAATAATTGACTAGGGAAACTATTAATTGAAATAATGATTTTTTTTAAAATATATTTTTTTAATATTTTTTCAATTTCATCTTTTAATATTATATTTATTAAAAACTAAGTTTTATAGTTTATTTTAGTTTGTTTTCTATAAAATTATCTTAATCTCATAATTCGAGTCACAAGTTTAGAATTAATTTGATTGACTTATGGTTTTTTTATTTTTATTTTTTGTAATTGAATTTCTTTTTTAATTTTATTTTTTATCATTTTGGTTGATTGATAATTGAGTTTTATAGCTGGTTTTATTTTACTTTTTATGAGGTTATTACAGTCTTATAGTTCGAGTTAAAGGTTTGATGACTTAAACTGGATTGACTAGAGTTTTTTTTAATTTATTTTTTTATTTTTATCTTTCAATATTAGATTGATTGAGAATTGAGCTTTATAATTTATTTTAATTTGCTTTTTATTAGGTTATCTCAGTCTCATGATCTATGTTTAACAAATTAATTCGGGCTAACTTAGGGTTTTTAATCCTTTTTTAATTGTTTTTTTAATTTTATTATTCAACATTGAGTTATATCAATCTCATAATCTAGATTTAACATGTTAACTCGGGTAAATTTATGTTTTTTTTTAATTTTATTCTTCAACATTAAATTGATTAAAGATTGATCTTTAATATGTTTTTGTTATCTTCATTTTATAAGTTTATCATGATTTCATGACTCAAGTTGTAGATTTTACATGTTAACTTGGATTTATTTAAATTAATTCAATATATTTTTATTTTAATATTATTTTAAAGATATTGTTTTGAATTTTTTTGTTTATGGTTACCAAGGTTATCTTTTAATTTGCTAAGGTGATTGAGGTATATCATATCAATTTCTGTATAATTTGTTTTTACTATTAAAAAGATGTTAATAATATTTAAATATCTTTTTAACTTAAAAAATTAATTAAATTTACAACATAGTATAAGTAAATTATCTAGTTATGTTTATTCATGAACATGTTAACAATATTTAAATATCTTTTTAACTTAAAAAATTAATTAAATTTACAACATAGTATAAGTAAATTATCTAGTTATGTTTATTCATGAAGAGAGTAGTCTTAGAACTGTGGCCAGAGAGGTAGCATAAAATTGGTTTTTACATTTTGTTTCATTGAATAATCTAAAGTTGGGATACCTTTGTTAGTTGCTAATCAAAATCTTTTCACACGTGTATATTTTTAATTAACTTAATTGGCTGCTTTCAAAAAATCATTTTACATCGTTGTCATTAAATCCCAGCTTATCTCGCATGTTGGCCACTTAACCCAGCTCCTAGCCCATATTGGGTTTGAAAGAAATTCATGCTAAGGTAGCTTTGATTTTATATAATTAATTGGAGAGGCCAATTTGTAGAGATTAAAATAATATATTTTTTATTATTTTTAAAAAATTAAAAATATTATTTTAATTAATCCAAGTGAAACTACATTAATTTTTTTAATTTATAACTCAGAGTTTTAAATCAAATTATAACTAGAATTTGATTTAATAATTTGATTTTATTAATGTTTATGATTTGTAATTTGGTTGATCAGATTATAATAATATTTTTTTTAATTATTTTTTAAAAATTAAAAATTATATTACTTAATCCTAGTTAAATTTGATTAATTTTTTTAATTTATAATTTAAGTTTTCGAACAAGTTATAATTATAATCGAGTTTAATGACTTTACTTTATTATGAGGTAACTTATCATCCGTGTTAATATATATATATATAATAAATGCTATATATATATATATATATATATAATAAATGCCCAAGTTAACGACCTGCTTGTGAGTGGTAAAGTGTTTTTTATTTAAAAAAAAATATGTTTTTATTTTTTAAAAATTATTTTTAATATTAGTATATATAAATAATTTAAAAATATTAAAAAAAATATTAATTTAAAATACAAAATACAAAATAAAAAAATTTAAATTTTTTAAAATAATTTTAAAATACAAAAATAAAATAAATACAAATAATTTAATGTGATGAAGTGAAATATCGATCAAACACGAGAAATTAAGGTGTGCTGTGCTTCACTTATATTTTATACTGTATTTTGGCCTTGTGTAATATGCACTAGTTTCTTTTAATAGCTATGAGTTTCATTTCTTCCGAAAAGAAATTCACACACACATTTATAAATACCGCAATAAGTAATCCTAAATATGAAGAAAACATAGTTATATATATAAAAAACACCCTTCAAGAATACAAATGATTCATTAGATCATAACGTTAAAATAGGACCCATATGCAAGCTTCATTAGTCCAATCATTCATTTATATTCTTGGAGTTTTCTATATATATATATATATTAAAATACTTAACATTATTCAATTGCAATAATAATTTCAATGTGTATATCATAACTCAAAAATGTGTCAACAATTATGCAATTCCCATGTGAGATGAAATTGGATAAGATTGTTGATTTTTTATGAATAAGTTCAATTTTAAGAAGGGAATTTGGTGAGATTATTGATATGTTACCATACATGCAATTCATACATGATCTATAATTATTAATTAGGTTCCTTTATTTTATTTTTTTGTCAAAATTTGGAAATAAAAACAATTTGTTATAATAAAAACCTAATGTGATGTTAAATCACTTAATTTCCTATGCTGAGTCCTCGTTTTTTTTTCCTTTATTTTTTTCTTAAGTGGTTATAGGCTCCAGCAATAAACAATGTCTCTATATGACATTAAACCCCCTGTTTAGGTCATAACCCATTGCAGATTGGAAAATTTTACAATAATTAGAGTAATTAATGATATTGTATTAATATATTTTTCTTTTTATGTTTGCTTATTTTTTAAATAAAAGTTTAAAAATAACTAATAAAATATCTTTTTTAAATACTAATAAAATGGAATATAGTTCAAACCCATCTCTTCATTCCTTCCAAAGCAAAAACACTTTCTACACAGTGCCGCGGTGGTATTTGAATCAGAAACCATGAAAATAATCCATGTTCTTGAACATTATAATATTCAAACAACAGTACTGTTCCGAATTCCTAATTTATACATTCACACATGTATATTCACTCTTCTCTTGAAATGAAAATAAATATAAGATTGAGATACAGAGAACAATCAGGAAACCTGCCTTCTGTCACGATGGAGACTGAAGGAGCTAAACTGTGATGCCTTGGGTCCAAGATTTTAACAATGATCCACATTGTTCTTCCCAAGATTAATTAGCTACGAGGAACTATGGTCCATCTCCTTCTCCCATGAAGAGTGTGCTTTCCATTGAGCCAAATTCGCCTAACAGCAAACACAGGTGATATAATCTACCGTTAGGAAATATTAATAATGTAGAGCAACTTCATTAAAACCCGAATTTATTGCAAGGGAAAAAAATCATAATGCAATCATACAAGCAATAAACCCAAAACTTAAGCATAACAGAGATTCAACAAACTCTTTAGAATTCCTTTGTAAGGCGATCAATCGTAATTTAATTGTTTTTTTTTTTAATTTTAAAAGTGTTTATTTTTTTTAAATTAATATTTTTTTATTTTCAAATCATTTTGATATGATAATGTAAAAAATAAAATTTAAAATTTAAAATAATATTATTTTGATATATTTTTAATTAAAAAATACTTTAAATTAATATCACGAGTGCTAGAAGTGAGATTAATTAATATATGCGTACGCGGGAATGCGTTTTAGATGCATGTGTCTATGTAATTTGCATATAGGGAAATTACCTGGAAGATAGTATTGTTGTTGATTAAATCCATTGATGGAATAGTGGTGTGGCAACGGCTGTGGTGATGGAAGAAGAAGAGAACTAGCATCTCTTCCTCGCTTTGATTTATCTAGACTTTGCACATAATCCCAATGAAAATTATGCTGGATTGAGTCTGCAATCAAATTCTCATTATCATGGCCATAACTTACCATGTTATTGTTAGCAGCTAAGCCTCCTCCTCCAATACCGTTCGCCCTATCATTTATCCCGTAAACCATCACCGGAGACTGTTTGTTATACACAACGCCCCCCTGCTGCTGTCCATTTTGGTTTTGGTTTAGCGACGGATGTTGAGATTTGTACAAGTCAAGTTCTTCCTTTAATCTCTTGAACTTCCCATAACAGCCTAAAACCGGATCATTTTGCCTACATTGAGCCTCCCAAACCAATGAATCCGCCGTCTCTTTTCGCCTCTCTTCACTAACATCTTTCACTAATTTAACAACATTGCTAACACCAAAAACTTTATGAACAGCTTGAAATTCTTGGGTTTTCTCTGCTGGAAAATACGGTGCCAATGCACAATCCTCCGTGCACCTCTTCCGTTGATGCTTGCACGCTGCGCATGCCGGATGAAACAGCGTCCGATTGTTATTATTGTTGCTGTTATTCTCTCTTTGCATCCTTATAAACCTAGCACTGTATCAAGAAATAACATAAAAACAATAGCAATTACAATCATTAACTACTACCAGAATAAGTACAATTTTTTCTCATGAAATATAACATCAAAGAATCAAGAAACTAAGTCAATCAACACATACCCTATTCACAAAAAAAAAAAACACCCTTTACGTACCGCACGTAGTGCACTAATTAATAAAAATAAGGAAGGAAATCAAGTAAAACAACAAACCGTACATCTGACGATGTGCCTTCAGGTGTGAAGTGAAAAGGAGATGTTTGTATGAATAATATATACTACATGTTACACACAAGAAGATAAAGAACAAATGATAGTCTTTGTCTAGTGCACATGTAAAGATGGCTGGCCACCGTAAAAGACACAAAGGGAGTCGTTTAGAGTGGTTGATTAGGGTTTAGGTAGCCCATATGAAGAATAAGAACTATAAGTATATACTAAACCTTTCGTAGAGGTATAGTTTTATAATAGGAAGTAAATCTAAGCTTATATTAGTTGGTTGTTTAAGATATTTGGATATTCAAGGTAAGTGCATTAATATGTAGCAAGCCATTATGATATTATATTTCTTAACAATTTCATAATAGGAAAAACAAATTGCAGTAAAGAAATATTTATTGCTTGATGATGCCATGTGGCTATAACCTATTTGTTAACTATCATTATAATCCAATGAGATTACCACCTTATCTCCATCTTTCTAAGTGTTGGCACAAAAATATGACACCCTAATTAAATTAAAAATCTAATGATGCACATAATCTTGTTTTTCTTTTTAGTGATGGCCATATGTAATCTCACATGTTACTATCATCCAAAGCTATTAAAAGTAAATCATATTAATATGAATTAATCAAAATAATATTTTTATTTTTATTAAAATAGTCAAAACAACTTAGTTTAAAAAAATCTAAAAAAATAAAATTAAGATATTTAACCAAATCAAACCAAGTTGATTGTTTATTTATTTTTTATTTTAAGTTTAACTCAGAATTGAGTTTTATAACTATACTAATATATCAATCGGTGAAAAAATAAATAAAAGCTAGACTACTAATTAGCTATGTTGGATCGTCTAATTAAGAGAGCAATTAAATGACAATAATCTCTTCCAAGATTGGGAATGTATTGAAGTGTGAGACGTTGGTACTGTGGCCCAAGGTTAGTTTTTCTATTTTCTTAGAATTTCTTTTTTATATATATATATATATATATTACCACCTACGCCAATAAAAGTAAGAATATTTAATTTTATGTAATGGGAAATTTTATATCACCAAAAATAGTTATGCTTTTCTATTTATACTATCTGTATTTAGTTTCATTGGCCTGTTTTTTATTTTATCATTTTTTTAGAAGAGAATCCCTTCGATGGAGAAAAAGAAGCAAAAACTCTTCTGATATTCAGCTTAAATCCCAGGTCCTCCAGGATAACATTGGGCAATATTTGAGGCATGTTGATTGTTATTCTTGCAATTTTTTTTTTAATTTTGTATATCAAGTGTTAAAAATATATAATTAATTATTATTAAATATGCTGTAATTTTTTTTTCCTGAATGATGCTGATGATAGTTAATGGTGCAATAACATAATCTATCTAATGATTATTTTCTTTTCACATAAAAAAATAGGTCCTTTGTGTTACACCTAAAATATACGCTAAATAATTTTTTTTTATTTCTTTTTAGGAGATCATTATCAATAATTTAATTCTTTTTTATTTTCTTTTTCCATTAACAATTTATACTTAAATTTATAAATACACCGAACATTTTTAATTAATAACTATTTTTTACATTAATTCTTAAAAGATAATATTATAATAATTCACTTCCATTTTGTATTCATAGCAAATGCCATCAAAGAGTATGTTTGGCCCCTAATGAGTTGCCTTTGCTATGATTAACGTGCTGTGTTGCTCTTAATTGTGTCATATAGTGTTGAAACAAAACAATTAATTTTTTTGGTAATACTATGGTATTGCATTTTTTGGTCATTTTATTGTTTATCTGTTTGAATTAAAATAAATATAAAATGCATAATTTATATAACAAGTTCAGTATCTAAATTAAATTAATTAAAAATTTTTAAAGTTACAATATCATATTATAAATGAAATTTTATCTTGAATTGTTTTACAATTTGAAAATATTATAAAAATTAACTAATGTATATTTCATTTCAAGAATAGTATACAACAAGATAAAATATTCATTATTATTTATAAAATCAATTGCTAACAAGTATGAACACATTTATGATGAAAAATAGATATATTCATTATTATTTAAAAGAGAATTTTATTCTAAAATACCAAAAAAAAAACAATTAAAAAATTGAAGAGTTGTTAAAAAAACCGGACACGCATGTTTGACCTAAAAAAAGACCAAACATGTTAGGTATATTTAAAAAAGATATAGAATGAACATTGTCGTGTAAGCAAATAATTTGTTATTTATCAAAATATTTTTCTATAATTAAAAAATTAATGTCTTAAGTTTTTGAACCACCAAAACCAAAATCTCAACTTATTTTATCTTAAAAAAAACCTAAAAAAAATAGAACCTCTCCAATCTCATTTTCAATCCTAAAATATTATTTAATTAGTCTAAAAACTAAAAATAAAATTGAATAAAAAACTTAACAAATCTTAATATGCATTTTTTCAATATGATTAAAGAAAAAAACCATCTTTATTGAACTCTTCTTTTTAAAATAAATTCATTGATACTAGGATTTTTTATTATTATTACTAGAATATGGTTGGCGAAAACCTCTCTTTCCTCTTTTTTTTTTTATTTGATGACTTTATATTTATTCTTTCACTTTATATTTATTCTTTCATTATCTAGGGGCTAAAATTGTGATAAAATAAAAGTTGTACGACTGAAAAAATACCTAAATTTACAGGGATTAAATGAGCAAAAATAAAAAACTCAACGAACAAATTGTACCTTGCCATGGATTGGTTGGTGACTAAAACCAATTGGTTCTTTGCCGCGCGTGCTGCATATTGCCTTATGCTACAGAAAAAAAAAAACTTAGTTTATAGTTTAATAATTTAATTGTCACATGCTATTAAACAGCATATATTAAACATTATCATACCCCAACTAAAGATATACCCATATTGAACTGCGTTCATAATCCAATCCATTTTTTTTAACGTAACGAATTCTCCTAGCAGTTTGTACATAGTAAAATTAAGTAATTTTGTTAGATTTTGAATGGGACATCCATAATCAGGAGTGGTATATTTAATAATAATAATAAAAATTTATAATCTCACATTATAATTTGACTCAATATTCTTCATCTACTTCGATAGCAATCAATCACCAAACAATTACACACATATTTCTCTTGGGGGTACAAAATCAACACGAGATAGAAGCTCGAACACGAGATTTATTGCCTGTTTCGCTACAAGCTTTTCACAATTTGTTTTTCACTGTACCAAGCCAATGTTATTAGTTTATCAAAACGTAAGCTTTGGTATAATGACAGTGACAAGCCCGTTGTCACATTGCCTTGTTAATTTATCCACTAATCATGGTGACACCAC
This sequence comes from Populus euphratica, assembly GCF_000495115.2. Lineage (NCBI taxonomy): Eukaryota > Viridiplantae > Streptophyta > Magnoliopsida > Malpighiales > Salicaceae > Populus > Populus euphratica. The sequence continues at coordinate 211,597 of NW_011500105.1, read as the reverse complement.
CGTAAAGTAGGCTCTCTCTTTTGGTTTCTGCCATTTTGACCCTCCTGTGCATTGATTTCTCCATGCAATTGAGCAGGAGTTCTTACACATGAAATTCTAGTACCAATCATTCTATCAGGAGATGAATTGTCGAAAGATTGACTTGGATAGCATGGAGGTTTTCATGTCTCCATAAGTCAATGTGATCACTTGATTTTCCACTTGGGTTTTGGATCTTAATTACTCTAGTTCTTACATTCATGATACTAATTTGTCTAACTAAGCAACATGTATTTTTTTTTTATATATATATATATATTTTCATAGTATTCATGATTCAATGTAACTCCCTTGTCCAGCACTTAACCAACTAACACGAGTACCAAACACTTCTGTTGTATAGTATCTTCGGCCTCTGTGCTTCCCCTTGAAGAAACAGAAAGCCATTTGTGCCATCATGGTGAAGGCAAAGAAAGTCCAGCTAAAGTTGGGTACTGCTTAGTTGCTCAACGTTGTTATATGCCTACCTTACCGTCCCCTCTATCCCTATTCAAATTCTAAACACAGCGCAACCCACTTATTCTCTCAAGTCTCTACGGATATTTGTGAAAGGAAGGTGAAAGAGACATAGTCCTTGCAGGCTTTTACGATCTTTACCTTCCTGTATCAATGGAATAATTAGAGGGTGAAGAAAACAAGGAGATCAGGTAGTTCAAGAAAATGAGCACAGCTAGGTTCATCAAGTGTGTCACTGTTGGGGATGGAGCTGTTGGCAAGACATGCATGCTCATCTCTTACACCAGCAACACTTTCCCTACTGTATGGATTAGACACTGTTATAGTGTCTCAAGGCTCAAGCTTTATTTCTTTTTTCATGAAAGGAACTAGCACTTGTAATTACAAAGTTTTTCTTTCCATGTTTCCTGTTGTAATACCCTTTTTGGTGTTGTTAATCTTGATAGGATTATGTACCTACAGTGTTTGACAACTTCAGTGCTAATGTGGTGGTCCATGGCAGCACCGTGAATCTTGGATTATGGGATACTGCAGGTTAGTATTCTTGCTTTCTTAGGTTTCTGAAAGCGGATATTAATCCCTTTCAAACAGAGACTATTAAACTATTCTGAAGAACCCTAAGAACAGGTAGTACTAATTGTGTAATCTGTGCATTCAGGACAGGAGGATTATAACAGGTTGAGGCCTCTGAGTTACAGAGGTGCAGATGTGTTCTTGCTGGCCTTTTCTCTAATCAGCAAAGCTAGCTATGAGAACATTGCCAAGAAGGTATGATTTACTATTTTCAATTCTATTTCACACGTTTGGATGATTGATTTTGATTCATCTGAGACTTTTTTATAATCATCAAAGCTTGTCTGATTTTGCTTTCTTTTTGTATCAATATTTTGTCCTCAGTGGATTTCTGAACTAAGGCATTATGCCCCAGCTGTGCCGATTGTGCTTGTGGGAACCAAACTGGGTAAGATCAATTTTTGTACCTTCTATTTTTTTTTTCATTTCAGGTTGTACTAATATCAGTAGGATGCAACGGGCTGCAGATTTACGGAACGATAGGCAATATCTGATAGATCATCCTGGTGCCGCACCAATCACGACTGCTCAGGCAAGTAGCTGATTTTCTTTCGTTTACACCAATTTGAACAAAATGAGTTTTTCCATTTCATTTATGAACCCAGCAACTTTCACATTGAGCAGGGGGAGGAACTAAAGAAGATGATCGGTGCTGCTGTTTACTTAGAGTGCAGCTCCAAGACTCAGCAGGTTTGGTCAATTATTATTATTTTTTGGTAAAAGGAGAACTCTAATTTTTTTCTGTACAAAAAGTAGTATTTTTACAGAAAACTTCATTGTAGACTGAGTTCCAAATGCTGTTAGAATCCTCCTGTTAACCCTTTTTCTGGATAAAGTACAAACAGCAGACATTTCTCCAGCTAACATAATATATGAATTATGAATAGAGCCAACTCTTACTACACAATAATTGGTGAAAAAGCAGAGGAGGAGTCTATTGTCCAAGAACTTAAGATTTTCCCAAATCACATGTCCTCTTTCCTCTCAGCCATCAATTTGGTCTTAAAATCCAGTTGGAAGTCATTTTCTTTACACTCACAGTCCCAACAGACTCAATGGGTAATAGTTAACGCCAATTGTTTGCTTTTCAGTCTAGGAGCAACACCCTTGCATAGATTCTTCTGCCAATATTTCCTAATTCTAGCAAGTAGCCTGTTGGAGTGCTTCTCATTGTTAAACCTGGTTGGGCTGGCTAGTCAACCTGATGACTCGCTAACTCAAAAATTTAAAATTAAACCAAATAGAAGTTGACATAATCTAGTTAACTCAATGGATTAACCTGAGACCCAATCGACCCGGTAATAACCTGTTTTGATTTGTTTATTTTTCTAAAATAACATGTTTTTTTTTCACTTTTAAAAAAGAAAGTGATTTTTTTATTTATTTATCTAAATCAACTCGTTCAACCATGACTTGGGTCCTCAGCAGAGAAGTCTTAATAACTTTGGTGGTTCGAATAATTGATAGCTTTAACTCCAGTCTTCACTTCGGTATTGTAGCTTAACTTAATGCTGTAAATGTCCTATCCCCAGAACGTGAAGGGTGTCTTTGATGCTGCAATCAAGGTTGTTTTGCAGCCTCCGAAGCCAAAGAAAAGGAGACAGAAGCGGAGGGCTCCTTGTGTGTTTCTCTAAATCAATATTCAGCTATCAGTTTCTTCAATGAGAAATCTTGATGACCCAGCCAAGTCAAGATCCTTTATGGCTTAGTAGAGTCACGATAGCATTTCTGTTTTCCAATCTCTATGGGCCTCTAATTTTGCTTTTTTGTGATGTAATCCGTTCATATGCTTCAGGAGGACTGTGGGGCAACTATGTGGTAAACTTGAATCTGTTATCATGTCATGATAGTAAAATTTGTGTATCAAAACCCTAATATTATGATCTCTGCCGTGATTATCACACTAAACAGATACTGTGCCCTAGTGAATGTGAAGTAATCCTAGCAAACTCAGCAAAGCATGAGGTTTTTTTTTTTAAAGGCACATAGAGCAGGCATAAAGCTAGAATATTAATTTAGAAGGCATTTTTTATTTATTGAAATAAGCTTCTTGGAGATCAAAATTATTAGATCTTGAGAATTAATTTTACCAATTTTATTTATTTATTTTTGGTTATTTATCTCAGTAGCTCCCTAAAAATCTATATGAAGTTTACAACATGAAAAACTTTTTTGTTTTTGTTTTGACAAGACAATTAAAGAAGAATACTTATAAATGCAATCCATTAATTAATAAATTAATGTGAAGAGGGAGAAAATTATAAAAAACAGTTTTGCTACAACATTTTGGAGATACAATCCACTAATTAATGGACCAAATGTTGTAGTAAAAAAATTTATTTCCTTCTCTTCATCTTATTTGTAAATTGCATTTTATTTGTCAAGCTAGTGGCATTAGCAATATATATATTGCAAATTTGGGAAACAAGTTATTGATTTCAATTGTTAATTAGATTCTAACTTTAATTATCTGAATATGGTTTTGTCCAATATACTTTAATATATATATATATATATATATATATATATATATATATATAATGTTGAGAATAAAAAAAAGGTCTAAGTATCCTAAGAATAAAAAAAGAAAAGAAAAAGGCAACAATGGTCTAAGTATCCTAAGTGAGTTCAAAAGAAATAGGAAAAACAAACAATTCGGGTTATAACTCTAATGGGTTTAACAAGTTGATTTTATTTTAATTACATCATAAAAAAGATAAATAATAATAATAAATAAAATTTTTATAAAAATTAAAGAACATGATAACTTAGAAAAAAAACCCATATAAAATGTATTCAAAAGAAATATTATCTCATGTACCTCTAACAATTGAGATTAGTTGCATTCATGTATATTCTTCAATCTAACTTGGTTTTTTTTCCACATTATCTACTAAGGATAGGATTTTGTAGTTTTCACATTATGGAGTGATGTCCAAAAGAGAATCCAAGAGGTTATCCCCTCCCCTTTCCTGCCCGCAAACCCTTTCTATCTCTTAAAATGTTAGTAGAAGAAACTTCATAATGTTACTAGTTTTCTCCAGTGAGTTTCTGTTAGGACCATATAAGATAATGTTATGTTGATTCCATACTGTTTTGCCTGGCAACAATTTAGGGCAAACTTTATATTTATGATTCAATGGGAGCCACTTGGAAATGATTGTCTACTTCCGTTATGTTTTTAGCTGACTGGAGGGAAAATTGGTGATCGGTTACAGATGAAGCTGAAAGTAGTCTTTCCAAAATGTGCTTCCTGGCGTGGCAGAGACATATGAGGTGCAGGGGAGGGGAGGGGAGGGGAGGGGAGGGCTTCAACTTGGTTTGTTCTTCTTGACACTACACGGTGTTGCGCTATTTGATTTCATGTTAAGCATAAAAAACTCACAGTACTAAGGTTTACAGTGACATTAGTTTATTTCCCTGCCTCTTAAATTTCTGATATGCTTCTGAACTTAAGATGTTTATGCTTTTCAGGTATCTTGATTGAGAATATGAGGCATGAATGACTTGAGCTGTCTGTCTCACCTCCTAGAGTCATGTGAGCTTGATTGTTGACTGGGTGGTGTCCCTTTTCTTATATTTTCTGGACAATTATTTTGTTGAATCAGGTATAAAACTGAGAATAAGGAGAAGCTTGAACCGATTGAAGAAACGACCATTGACGCAAGAATTCAAGATTACAGAACTGGCTTCTTTTCACAAGATTCGATTTTCACATATGATTTCGTTTCGTGTAAATGAAGAGCATGTGGGGTTAGTAATGGAAAGCTTTATCTCACAGACGATCTGAGGTTCTCGATGTGGTCCTGTTCGTGGGCATGTTGGCAGGACTAGATTGTCCTTCACAGGTCAGTGATGAGTAAAAAGGCCGAAGGAATCAAATCTATTTTTAACACAATTTTGATATATACCCTGCTATGAAGAGGACCAGAGCAGTAACCTGCTGTATTCATTCTCTTGTCTGCCTCACAATATTGTTAACGTTAGAAAAATACAAAAGAAAATATTCTGACAAACAAGACAGGGATCTAATATCAGTAGTGCACGTCGTCCTCACCTGCATCTGTTAAGTCATTTTGCTTTATTTCCTGTCATTATAGACTCTCTACATTGTTATGCTGCAAGAGACGCTGGATTTTGTAGCTTGTAATGACATTTATTGTTGGTCGCACAGCTAAATTTCTCTCGCTCCTGTCCTGTCTTGTCTAGCCCCATCACGCCATCCCCATCTATTCACCGAACCCACGAAGAGCAGGGGAAATGCAGTAGCCTTCAGCTAGATGTTTCCATGCTTTGTTCATCAGATCTTAGTTTCTTACCAAATTCAACTATACAAAGACCAATCTTTGACATCATTGCAGGGTTGCAAAAAAAAAAAAAGAGCGTGGATGGGGCTGATTATTTTTATTTGATTTAGTTTTTATAAAAAAAGTTATAAAATCAGTTTTTTTAAAAAATAAAATTAATTTAAACTAATTAGTTTTGATTAGATTATTTTAGAATAAAAACCGGTTCTAATTTGGTTCTTTGGTTCTGTTTCGGTTTAGTTTAATTATTTTATATTAAAAACTAAAATTATATTATTTTTTGAAGTTATTTTTATAATTTCTAAAGATTTGATTTTGATTTAACTTGATTTTTCTAATTTAATTTAATTTTTTGTTTGATTTTGTTTTTTCAACTTGATTTTTTTAATTTTTTTGTTTGATTTTAATTGATTTATTTTTTTTATTTGAGACTTGTAAAATTAAATCAATTGTTTTTTAAAATTCTAATCAAGTATTTTTCACACTTTGATTTTTTAATTATTTATTTTTTTAGTTTTTTCAATTTAATTAATTTTTTTTCACGCATAAAAAAAAGTTTATAAATAGCGGTGACAATGACAAACAATGTTGTCAACATCCATTCCACTTTGGTGTTAACATCAAATTCTCATCTGGAAGTGTAAACACAAATAAAAAATTGAAAGTTGAATTTAACATGATTAAATAATTCGGAGATAACGATTGGAATTCAATTTAATTATGAATATCTTCTATTAATGGAAAAGTATCAACCTTTCTATGTGCACATTTTTTTTTTAATGTTTTTGTGATTAAATAATTCATGTCCACATTGTGATTAATTCTGCCATTCCGCGTTACACCTTTTCAAATATCTAGAAAGCTATAAGCTAATATATATAATTTAGGGCAACTGTAAATTTGCTCAAGAACTTCAAAATAACTTTTAGAAAACCTAAATTAATTAATTTATAAATAAATAGAATGAATGAATGAATGCGAGAAAACAGAAACAGTGTTCAAGACATAATTTTGTTTATAAGATTGTTAAATTATTAATTTTAAAAATGTTTTAAAGCTTCTTTATTATTATTATTATTATTAGTAGTATTATCGGTAATTTCATTTTTTATTGTTTATGAGTATCATAATGATTTTGAAAGAATATTTTATTATTTAATTAATTATTTTAAAATTCACAAGTGAGTTTTTTAATACTATCATAAAAAATTTGTATCTAAAAAATCGAATGGTTAAAGTACAATTATCAAGCCTCCTCTCAAACAAAAATCAAAGAATGTTCACCACTTTAAAATTCAAAACCTCTACACAGATCCACATATAACCCCACAAGTCCACAGCACAGAAAGGCCAAACCTTTATCTCTCAACTTCATTTCCCATATAACAAAAACAAGAGAATTAGCAAAGCAAATGGGTGCTTACAGGGCAGATGATGACTATGATTATCTATTCAAGTTAGTGTTGATAGGTGATTCTGGTGTTGGAAAATCCAATCTTTTGTCAAGATTTACAAGAAATGAATTCAGTTTGGAATCCAAATCCACTATTGGAGTTGAATTCGCCACTCGTAGTATCCATGTTGATGATAAAGTTGTCAAAGCTCAGATTTGGGACACTGCTGGCCAAGAAAGGTCAAACCTTCTTGATCTCTGTATCTTTCTATTTTTCTAAGATGGGTTTCTTCTTGTTTTGTGACATTTGCATTTGGGTGTATCAGATCTATATGCCTTAAGTGATTGATGCTTCAAAGTTTTCCTTTTTCTTTATTTTTTTTATTTGGGTTTTTGATACTATAAGTGTTTTGCATATTGATGGTTGAAAGGGTTCTTAGTAGATTGCCATTATGGTAGTTGATGGACTTCTTCATCTTTTTTTGTTGACATGGATGGAAAACATACCACATGAAAATGGGTTTTTTGTGCAAATAATGGCCCCTAGGATCTAGTCTCTCATGCCGAAAATGTTAGGAACAGAAATGCCTAAATGTTTTATTTGGAGGTATAAAATTTGCTTGAGAACGGATCAAAGTTTTCACCTTTCTTTACAAAGTGGTTGATGTTTTGATAGCAAATGGCTGTTTTTGAGTTGCTGCTAAACTCTGATTTGGATTGTAAAAGACGGGAGAGCAAGAAATATGATAGTCCAGTGTTTCCATTTGATCTCTGTTTTTGATTTTCTATCCTCATTTTGCATCCATTCCAGGAAATAAAAACATCATTTTGAGAGAGATAGAGTATGACCCCATCTATTCCTCCTGTATGAATTGTTGTTGGCACATGTAGAAAGAAGGAGAGTAAAAGAAAAATTATTGCATTTTGCTTTGATTAATGTTTCACGTAATTGTGCAGAATGTAATAGCTTTGTGTCATCATAAGACCTTTTATCTCACTAGTGTCTGGAATATAACCACGTTTTCTATGGTTACCTATTCTTTTTCTTGCTTTTCTTATTGAACAAAAATACTTTCAAGCATGATATCTTTTGTTGAAACGGAATTATTTCGAATCCTTGTATCATATGGGTGCCTATTTTCATCATTGTTTCTATTCATTGATACAGATACCGTGCAATTACTAGTGCATATTATCGAGGAGCCGTTGGTGCCTTGCTTGTCTATGATGTCACTCGACATGTCACTTTTGAGAATGTGGAGAGATGGCTAAAGGAACTTCGTGATCACACTGATTCAAACATTGTGATTATGCTTGTGGGAAACAAAGCAGATTTGCGTCACTTGCGTGCAGTTACTACTGAGGATGCCACTGCATTTGCTGAGAGAGAAAATACTTTTTTCATGGAGACCTCTGCCCTAGAGTCCTTGAATGTTGAAAATGCTTTTACTGAAGTGCTCACTCAGATTCATCGTGTAGTCAGCCGGAAGGCTCTTGATGTTGGGGATGATCCTGCAGCCTTGCCCAAGGGACAGACTATTACTGTCGGCAAAGATGATGTATCAGCTGTGAAAAAGGTTGGATGCTGCTCCGCATAGATAGAATAGATGAAAGAAGTAATGGTGGTAATAGTTTCTCCTATTTCATAATTTGCCTTTTTGTTATTTGAAGACGCCTTTCAGACACGTGAATGTTAAGATGGATTATTGTAGTCCAATTGCTTGCCTAGAAACTACCAAACTTATTGAGGTTGAGAGAAAGCTTAACTGCTTAAGGTTATGGATCCAAGAGGCATATGCATTTGATTGCCATTCCTTTTTCCTTCTTTCTTTTGATTGTTCTTTTGTAAGTTTGTTCCTTGGAGTGTTGTAATTTTTAGACAGTTTCAACCCTCTAGTTTAGATTCAATTTTATTGCTTGAATTTGGGAAATATTAAGGTAATCGCTCAACTTGATTGATTGTTCAATTCTGTTTTTCTCAATTTATTGTTTTTCACCGTTGATGTCCACACCAACAAAGGTGTCATCAAGCTTGTCATTAACATCTAAGAAATTGATTTTATTTGTTGATGCTCAATGTGTGGGCAGAGAAGTTGCTCTTTTTGCCTTGCTGTGCAGCGGCTATGAAAGATTGATGTTCTTTGAGGACTTTGCTGGGTTGCTGCAAATACTTTCCTGAATATTAATGCTTGCATTTTGTCTAACAACCCATGATTTCTCAATGTCATAACTCATAAGTTAGCAAGCCAAAGCATGTCCTCTGTCGTGGCTTATTGGTCATTTGCAATCGCAGTTCTTCATACTTTGGACGTAGCTCTTCTCCTAGCATGATTTATGGTAGTGAACACCCCAGCTGTCATAAATTTATCAAATCATTAAGAAGAAGGATGCCAATTTATCTGGTTGATAACAGCAGTTTGAGTCGCATTTTATAATGTAAAGGCATCAAATTCCCAAACATAAGTGGAAGACCTTCCTAGTTTCAATATTTGGTTATGAGAAATGAAGAAGCTTGTTTGTTACATCAGCCAAAGACAGCCTAGTTTAGTCCCCCCTCCAAGTAATTGGAATGTTCACCTATGAAAGGTGGCTCGTAGGCTTTTTAAGTTGAAAGACTAGACGAGGTAATGCTAATTACGCTGCAACTTCATTTCAGCGAATACTGTTGTCATGAATACCAGTCCAATAATGGAAGAATTTTGAAAAGCACAGTAACCTATCTCCTCTTGTACACGGTCCTCGTGGATTGAATATAAAGCATGGCCTAATTGGAGGTGGTTTTCTCATTCTGCTTAGCATAATAATGTCCTAAGTATTTAGCTGACGGTTAATGATTTAAAGCATGGATGACGATACTGAATTGAAGCTTAAATAATATTTGACTGTACCTGGTGTTGCCATTTTAAATCATATTTGCAAGAACACTCTTCCTCTGCAGTTTCGAACTTATGTTTCTCATCGAGCAATTCAACAACAAATGCATCATAAAATTTAAGCTCATCATTCTCGAAAGCATACTGTCTTACCTTGAACAATCTTGCTGTTCTCATCTTGTAAATATTGCACACTACTCGGCTGAAATGCCACATCCCTCTACTGCTTCCATGGTCTTGAACTTGTCAACCTGAAATGTTTCCAAGTAAGCGTCTGAGAAATAAGTACAATTCATCGCGAGAGTTTCCCCATCACAAACGAAATTTACATCACACCATGCATCATCGCCTGGATGCCGACATTCCACGCCAACACCTTTGCATACCGCTAAAAAAAATTGATCTTCAATTACTATTTCAAGGAAGAAACAATAACGGTTCTTGTAATAACACAGAATGTGAAAAATTAATTAATGAAGAGACAAAAAGAAAATGTAGAGATGGAAAATTCTCTATAGATCACGGTATATATGCTTGTTGTGACAAGAACATTGTTGGGAGGTATATGGCTAAGGAAGATTTCTTACCTTATTGTTCTCCAAGGAAGAAACCAATTTAAAATTGTATGAGTTGGTTTGCCAAAACTGAATTCTTGAATTTCGGAGATTATCAAGGAAGATTTGATGTAGGAGGAGAATTGTTCAAAATAAATCATGGACAATAGAGAGTGAGAGAGTGAAAGGGTATAGAGCTGGCAATATTTAGGTTCCGTTCTCTGTAGTTAAGGAGGAGATCGTAATAACGCCTTTTTTTTAATAAGAAAGCAAGTGAAAGGAAAAAAACACAATCTTGCTGCAGGGATTATGAGTAAGGAGGGAAGGTCGTGCACGCAGTTGAATGAGATTGAGGGTGTTCTTGTTCTGTATTTTAGGGACATTTTTGCGGCTTCAGAGATTGATTCTGAACGCAGGTTTACTGATTCTGTTGATTCTGTGGTCACACCAGCTATGAGATGAGTTCTCATGTAAGTGGTTCACTGTAGCGGAGATCCAACGTGCTCTTCATCAGAAGCATCCTACTAAAGCTCCTAGTCAAGATGGAATGGCTGCTCTTTCTATCTAGAGGTATTGGCAATCACAGATGCGCAACACGCTGTTCATTTTTTAAATGATGAAAGAACTCAAGAGCGTGACTGATTATAGACTACTTCGGGGAAAATTATTTTGCTTAATCCGAGTGCTTTCATACCGAGTAGGCTGATCTCGGATAATATTTTAGTTGCTTTCAAGTTTCAAGACTACACATTTTATCAAGAATGCTACGACGGCTGGGCTGATCTCGGGAATAATTGAGGTAGTTGATCTTAAGCTAGACATGAGCAAGGCATAGGATCGTACAGAACGGGGATATTTGCGAGTACGAATGCAGAAGATGGGTTTTGAAAAGATGTACTTAAATTTTTCGTACTTCTTTTTCGTTAGGATAAGCACATCAACTGCCTCAATTATTCCCGCTCTTTTCATTTCTCAACCTACTTTCTCATCACAGCCATTCCATTCCTTTACTATCGAACTAACCCACAAAAATTACATCCTATGGAAAACACAGTTTGAGCCTTTGCTCAATTGTTACAATCTTAGAAGTTAAAAGAACCAAGAGAACCAGAGATTTGAGAGTTTTAAACTTCTTCTCTGTATATGTTTTAAGTGTGCAATGCTCAAGTTTAACCAATTCACGTAAGAGACGAAGTGTTTAAATTTGAACAAGATATGAATCCCAGGAATCATGGCAGTAGAAGAGTTCGCTGAGTAGAGAATTCAGGTGCTTCAATTTCTGGCATGTCAGTTTCATAGAAGGTACGTGTCTAGTCCCTCCCATGGAAATTCCTAACAAGAAAAAGTCTATGGTGGATATACCTAGTGGTTTCAGAAGGATCAAATGCTATCATTGCTTTTGTCATCAATCTTTGAGGAGGTTTGATGCAGTGAATAGCATAGAAAACATAAAAATTTTAAGAAGCAAAAAAGTTTTAGATATTAACTCTGAATTTACAATTTTACTCCACTCAAGTTTAAATTGTTAGGTGAAAACTTAAGACATAATTTATATTTCTCTAACAAAACACAAGAAACCTTCTGCCAATATGGTTCTGAAATCCAACTCTTCTGACTCCTCATCTCAGCAGTCTTCTAATGCTGGTAATTACTCTTTTATGAACTATTCTGCTGGCAGCCATTATTCTGGTGGTTCCAACTCTGTACATTACTTAGTAGGGCGTAACTATACCAATAGGAACAATCGTTTCGACAGAAAGTGCGTTCCATGCCAGTTTTGTGGCTGAAAAAAATCACACAGCAGCTACATGTAAGAGAAATTATGAATCCCAGCGTGCCAAGAGGCCTTACAACAGCACATCTTTCAATTCTGCACCACTGTTGCCTACTCCCTTCTGCTCACCATACCCATTTTGCTGGTTATGCTGATGCAAATATATCAGTATATCCTCCTCCTCAATGGCATCCTAACACAGCAGCAACTAATAACATCATGCTAGATATTGGAAGCGTGTGCTTGGCTGACGATTATAAAAGTTCTGAGATATTAAATATTGGTAATAGTACACTGGATCGCCTACTTTGTCTTCTCAAATAAGCAATTCAAACTCAAAACATTTTACATGTAACTGATATTGCAAAACAACTCATCTTTGTTAAAAAATTTGTTTGTTTATTTATGATTCGCAATCAAGGTTATATATTTGTAACATTTGAGTTTGTTTATTAAAATTATATTTATCATTAAAGACACTCATTATCTTTAGTATTTATTTATATTTGATTAAAAAACTTAAAGTAAAAATAAAGTCATTGGATAAAAATATTTTATAAAAATATTATAAAATTATTATAGTTATGAGATTTATATTTCATTAAAGTATTATTTTATATATATATATATATATATATATATATCATTTTCTTTATTTTTATGGAAAAAAAAGTAGTTATTTTTATAAATTGAGATATAAAACTAATATGTAAATATTTATTAGGTGATAAATGTATTAAACTGACTTGCATAAAGATTTTATATGGAGAAATAATTTATGTATTTGAAAAGTTTCATATGATAGTTGTGTGGGTGATTCTTAAACTTGAAACCACTAAATTATCTTACATAAAGAATGTTGTACTTTAATTTTGACTATACAATATTCTAAGAGTAATAAATAGAAAAATATTAGGTATAACATAAACTTTATGAAAGTATTTGAGTGATTAATAAATAATTCATCACCTTAGATAAATTAAAAAAATGTTTCACTTATTCTTAAATAATATTAATTGGAAACTTTTTATGCAATGTGGAATGAAATTAAAAAAAATATATTAAAAATTATTAAAAAAATAAATGACTATGATGTTAAGAATAAACATGATATGACAAATTAGATACACTCTGTAATATAATATCTAAATCAAAATATTTTTGATTAAATGATATAATTACATCAAAAAATTGTTCATTGAAATATTAAGTCAAACCACATATGATTTTTTTAATATTTAAGGATCATGATACTTTGCTAAACATTATACTTGATCTTCAATTATTAATTAATTAATTTTTTGAATTGATAATAAATTATATTATTTAATTTTTTGAATCATATTTTATTAGAATTGTGATTTATATTTGAGACAATTTATTAAAAACCTAATGAGTCATTTACATTAAGAACTATCTATTAGAAATTAAATTAAGATAATTAATCAACTATAACTTAACTGTAAATAAATTTTAGAAATTAAGAACATGAGTATAATTAATATAAAATATTACAATTCTAGAACTAAAAAAACTAATTAGTAGGGATTTGATTGAATAAATTTTTAAAATTTCTCAAATAATATGTGTGATATTTTTTATGGAGCAAAATAATATTTTACCTCTTATAGTGTTATTAAATTTTTTTTATAAATAGAATGTTATATATCATATTTATACAAAGAAGTAATAAATCATTTATTTATTTTATATTGTGGGTCAAATTAATTTTTTTTAATGTAAAATAATATTTAAGCATTGTTAATATATTTTTTAATAAAAAAAACTGCAAAGAGATTGACTTAATACGATATAATTGACTTCATATATCTAAAGATAAAGTGAATAATTATGTTTAATAGTACAGCATAAAATAAAACAAATTATAATGTATTTTAATAAAAATGTATAAAAAGAAGTGTGGACTTTATATATAAAGGAAGGCTTATCACGAAAACATAATATTGCGCTTTAGTTTTTAGAAGAGTTAGTGATAATTGTTATATTTTAAAGAATAGACACTCAAATAAAGTTTACATTCTTAAATAAATAATAAAAAAATATTACACATTAAAATTATACAGCATAGCAAATTAAATAACATGCTTACGTGTCAATTTAATGATTATATATATAGACATGTATTTAACAAAATCTTACATAAATATTTAATTAAAAAATCAAAAGTTTATATAGAAAAAAACAAAAGTTAATACAATTGAATTAAAATAATTTCCACAATTTTCAGTAATTATTACCGAAGAGATTTTCCTTTGAGATTATCGAGGAAGGGAAAACGAAATAGTTCAAATTACACTTTAATTTATTATATTATCAATCAACTTTCAAATCCTTAATTTATCAATATATTTCTCAAATCTCAATCTTGAACGACCCGATAATTATGATAGTGTGAAATTATAAACACCGAATTAAAACCCATGAATTAATTGAATATAAAGACATGAGGCAGTACTCCTGCATGTTGTTGGTGGAAAATTAATTTTGAGACTGTTTCCATTAAATTTAGTGTACTTGATTTAATTATTTCAATTTAATTCTATACTTTAAAACCCAACCAAACAATTTAATTGAGTAAACAGTTTAATTAATTTTTTTATTTTTAGAATTTATTTGAAATTGTAATTGCAGTAACAATTTAAAATATTTTTTATTTAAAAATATATTAAAATAATATTTTTTATTTTTTAAAAAATATTTTTTATATCAACGTAATAGAATAATTTAAAAACATAAAAATAAATTATTTTTAATAAAAAAATTAAACTTTTTAAAAATATAATTTAGACTGTGTTCATGAACAGAGGTATTAAATGTTGAACGCGCGGTTCCAATGATCAATAAAACATCTCCAACGACCGACCACTGTTTCCACAGCTAACTAGCGCGCCAAGAATTAATAGTGTCTTAAAGACCTTACTTTTTGTGTAAAATACACTTTGATCCCTTTATATTTAATAATATCTCACTTTGCTCTCAATTGCTTAAATGCTTCTGATCTCATACTTATAGTTCCCAGAAGTCTTCATGCTTCTGAACTTCTTTTTTTTTTTTTTTTGAGACACCAGGCCAAGTATGTGTTAAAGGATTTTTATTACCACCATTGCTTCCATGTATACATGTACATATTATATATTATGAATAGACAATGATATTAACATATATCTAACTTATATTTGTATTATAATTTTTTTATGACTTTATATTACTTAACTCGGCGTATTTATAAGAGTAGAAGGAAGAAAAAAAGATATGAATTTTCATTAAATTATGTCATTTTTTCTTAATGGAGACTTGATCTTGTTTGCAATGTTTTGATTAAAATTGCTTGAAATGTAGATTTAGTTTGATTGATGTACAAATTAGTTCAGAAAATTCCTAATCGTTTAATTTAAAAAAATAAAACTATACTTTTTATGTTACACGTATAATGAAAATTGCATTGATAAAAAATATATTTAATAATTTATGTATTAATAAATATTATCAGATGGAAAAATAATTCAAATTAATTATAATCATGTGATTCTCTGTCAATTCTCTTGGTATAATTTACAAAACGCCTTCCTCTTTTGCGCAAGTGTTCGAAAACTCAAGTTGATTTAAGAGTTTTTTTAAGAATAGAACCCGAAGTGAAACCTGCGAAAATCTACAGAAGGCAAACTATATTTTAACATTTTTTTAATTATTGTTTGTAATGAAAAGACCAAACAACTGAATTACAAACGGCTCTCTCACATCTATATATATATATATGACACCTTCATCATTGCTTCTATATACCCTCCTAATCTCTGCAAATAAATATTGTCCTAGAACGCAGAAAACTCGAAAGACCAGGCAAAAAATGGCACAAGAATCGTCAATCAACAGAGCTTCACGTAGAACCAGAATACTAAACAACCACCTAGTCCAATCTCCTTCAGACCCCACTTCATGTCTTCGACCAAACTCTTGTTTAAGCTACACTCCACCAGAAGTAACTGAAAGTCTTGATTTCGACACCAAAGAAATGAGAAAAATTCTTGATTTCCACAACTTAGAGGATAGGGACTGGTTGTTTGGTGTTATCAAACAAGGGAGCGTGTTTAATGGGAAAGAGAGAGGTGGGAGATTGTTTGTACTCCCTGATTATAATCAGACAATGGAGCAGCAAAGAGAAATGACTATGAAAAGAATTAAGTACTTGTTTGAAAGAGGTGTTTTTGATGGATGGTTGATGAAAAAAGGGGTGGAAGCTGAATTGAAGAAGTTGGCTTTTCTTGAAGTTATTCAGAATTTTGATCAGTCTCTTGCTGTCATGCTTGGTGTTCATTTCTTTTTATGGTACTATATTGATTTCTGTTTTGTTTTATATTGTTTTTGTGTGTGTTTTGGATAAGTGTATTCCTATTAGAAATATTTTAGAGTATTGTGGTGTGCTTTTTGGGTTTTGAAGTAATAGATTACTGTTAGTTTCTTATTGATAATGGTATATGCTGTCATTTGGTTGCTGAGGAAGTTTCAGGGGAAGAGTGAACTGTTTATTTTAGATTATAATTTTTTTTTGTTCTTGGACATTTTTTTTGGTTAATTTCTGGGAATTTAGAATGAAAATGTAGGCAGTATAACTATCATGAATCTTGAAATCAGGAACTGAGGTTCACATCATTGCTTTCAAATTACTTCTGGACAGTTGGCTTTTCACGTTGAAAAGAAAAATCCTGGGTTCCTAAATTGCATTTAATGCAGTTTGTTGTCTTTGCATTCCAACTGGTTGATGAAAATGGAGGAAAAACTTGCTGTTAGTTGTTGAGCTTTTTTATTGGATGCAATTCAGATGGAATATTGAAGAAAAAAGAAATTATAAACCTTGCTGTTAGTGTTCAATTTAGCAAGGCCTGGTTTAGGATTTAAGAGAGAGATTATTGTGCATTGAATTTAAGTTCTTTTTGTTAATTAATTTCAGGGGTGGTGCTATCCAGTTTATGGGCACAAAGCGCCACCATGACAAGTGGCTAAGAGACACAGAAACTTTTGGACTGAAAGGATGCTTTTCCATGACCGAGTTGGGGCATGGAAGTAATGTATGAGAAAGCTGTCAATCCATTTGATCTGTGTCATTACTAGGGTTTATGTAGTTACTTATGCTCTCTTGTGTTTATTTGTCATCTTTCCTCGGATGATGTTCTTAGGTTCGAGGAATTGAAACAGTCACAACTTATGATTTGAAGACAGGAGAGTTTGTAATCAATACTCCTTGTGAATCAGCTCAGAAGTATTGGATTGGGGGGGCTGCTAATGTAAGGGTTTCTGTGAACCAATTTGTGTGTTAAGTCCTTTCATTGTTTTATTGTCTACTACGCAATCTTGTCTATGCTGACACAGTTTTACCGATGTTCAGCATGCAACACACACTATAGTCTTTTCTCAGCTCAACATAGATGGGGTGAATCAAGGAGTCCACGCCTTCATAGCCCAGATCAGGGATGCAGATGGAAACATATGCCCAAACATCCGTATTGCTGAATGCGGTCACAAAATTGGTTTGAATGGTGTTGATAATGGTCGAATCTGGTACTAACAACACCTTTTCTTCTGTTTGTTGCTGATGACTGTTTTATAAGCAAATGCTGAACGTGATTAAGATTTTTTTTTCCAGGTTTGACAATCTGAGAATCCCCAGAGAGAACTTGTTGAATTCGGTCGCTGATGTTTCACCAGATGGCCAATATCTGAGTGCAATAAAAGACCCGGATCAAGTAATTATTTTATGTTTGTTCCATGTTCTTTAATTGGTGAGACAATAACACCAGTTAAGTTAATTCTCATGTGTTCTTTTCCAGAGGTTTGCAGCATTCTTGGCCCCTTTGACATCTGGTCGTGTAACTGTTGCTACGAGTGCAGTTTTCTCATCAAAGGTATTGAATTACGATGGTTTGTTTCTATCTACTTATTTACATTCAGAATTTTTTACTGAAGACTACAAAAATTTCTGCAAGGATATTGTTTACTGCTAATGCATGTTCCACTTTAAGGTTTAGGATTATGCACTAGCTCTCGTAGCCATATTGGATTTGTCTACAGAATTCGTGTTCAGACAATTACTTAAAAAAAAAGTGGCTGATGTACTAGTAGTAAACCTATTTACTCATATAAGGAATTGGTATAAGGTTGTAAATTATATCATACAGATGACCTGGGAGATGAGTTCCAAGTAATGCGGAAAATTACCTTATCATAAAGAGGAGTTTTCATCCTACTTATCAAAGCTCTGTACTCGTGGTGCATCATATCTGTGCATGGCCTCCAGAAATGGCTGTTCCTACAAAATTTGATTTTCCATTAATATGGATGTCATTTTTCTCTTTTCAGGTTGGCTTGGCAACTGCCATTAGGTACTCCTTGAGTAGGCGGGCATTCTCTGAAACACCTAATGGACCTGAAGTCCTTTTGCTTGATTACCCAAGTCATCAACGACGACTCTTGCCTCTTCTAGCTAAGTCGTAAGTATCCAAGTAGTCGCTACTCAGTCATGCTGCAGAATATAATCTATTCACTATTTTGGGATGTCAAATTGTGCTTCGTACATCCAATTTCGAAAGAGTAAGACCCGCTGTGATAATGGAGTTTCAATTTTTCTCAAGTTTGCTGTGTTCATCTGAGGGATTTACAATGTTCTCAAGCCCTTGTTTGACATTGTCTTGTGCCTTCTTAATGTGCAATAATCGTGCTGATTTATTAGAATTCTCTTTCGTAGAGCCGTTGTCATTTTTATTGCTGAATCTGGCTTTAGCATTCCAAGAATTCTATATAAAGGTTGTGCTGTTTTTATGTAAAAGGTCAATATGATGATTATGATTTTGCAGAATGTGGTCAGGACAAATGAGAAAATGTTATCTTTCATCAAAGCACCGTTTTTACCTCGATGTTTAATACTAGTTCTGTGAATGGTGTTGCTCCGGTTGTTACAAATCCTCCACCGCCCTTGGCAATGCTAGTTCTGTCTTCTGTGAACTGGCCATGCAACTTGGTTTTGGAATTTCTTCTGCCATGCAGCTGCTTATTGCTTGTAACTGAAATAAATAGAACTCTCGTTCTGACTTAGTTCCTTTCTCTTTCCCCTGGAATGAATCCTTGTCATGAAGGTATGCTATGACTTTCGGTGGAAATTACTTGAAAATGATATATGTGAATAGAAGCCCTGGATCAGCCAAAACCCTTCACGTTGTTTCAAGTGCATTCAAGGGTATCTTTACCTGGCACAACATGAGAACCCTCCAGGTGAGGAGCTAGATTCACATATGAAAGTTAGGTTTATGGTTAAACGCCTTGCTGAATTTCACTAGATTCATGTTCATTAGGAATGTCGTGATGCTTGTGGAGGACAAGGCTTGAAGACTGAAAATAAAATTGGTCACTTGAAAGGTGAATTTGATGTCCAGTCAACTTTTGAGGGGGACAATAATGTTCTCATGCAGCAGGTACAATGTATTGCCTTCATTTGAGTGAAATTTATTCGATGACTGCAAGGTTTTGAGTTTTGACAACGATTTTGAGCTTGTCTTTATGTTGACTTGATTCTTCTGTTCCTCATTTTAGAACATCCAAAAACTTGACGTGTTTAATTTAAATGGAATTACATTTACTCGCACTACTTTTAAGATTTCTGTTTCAAGCAGTGAATTCTTGTTTCAGGTCAGCAAGGCACTCCTTTCAGAATATGCAGCAGCAAAGAAGAAAAATAAACCTTTCAAGGGTTTGGGATTAGAACACATGAATGGACCTGTCCCAGTAATTCCATCTAATCTCACAAGTAATAACCTCAGAAGCAGCCAATTCCAGGTAATATATTGTCAAGTTTGCAAGCACACCTTCTCAATATATTTCAAACGCAGCTTCACCAGTTGTGCGCATCAGATGAATGCTTTCTGCTTGAGGGAGCGAGATCTTCTGAACCGTTTTGCTGCAGAAGTGTCACTTTATCAATCAAAGGGTGAAAGTAAAGAGCATGCATTTATTCTGGTAGGGATGATTTTCTGGTAATAGAGTTGCTGGGTTCTTGTTCCACTTCTCTCATTCCGATTGTTGTTGTTGATGGGCTTTTGCTTTACTTATCCGTACCAGAGTTATCAACTTGCCGAAGACTTGGGCAGAGCTTTCTCAGACAGGGCTATTCTGCAGACCTTCATCGATGCTGAGGCAAATGTATCTGCTGGTTCCTTGAAGGTAAGCAATGTAGAAACTCTTGTATTTGTCTACGCATAAACCTGGTGATGTAGTTTGTAAGTCTTTTAAGCCATTTTGTGATGTCCTAACACAATTAGAAGACATAATCGCTAGAGGAGTCGGGCAAAAACGAACAGCAGCCTGAACAAGTTTCTCTCTTACAAGTTCCTGTAACATGCCTTGATAAAATCTATCTCTGATTCATAAGGAAAAATAAAAAGAACTGTAAGTCTTAGTATGAGTAGAAACTTGGAATAGATTTTATGCTTTCCTGATTGTATCAGAAATTCTACTGGTAATCTTCATTTCTTTCTCCAAGAAATTTTGACCTATAAGGGACATCCTTAAAATGCTTGGTATGCAATATATAAAACGTTAGAGAAGGGAGAACCTTATCTAGTTGCTTAATTTTTGGATTTGCTTCCTTTGCAGAATGTCTTGGGACTGTTGAGATCTATGTATGCCCTAATCTGTTTGGAAGAAGATGCTGCGTTTCTCCGGTATGGGTACTTATCGACAGACAATGCTGCTGCTGTGAGGAAAGAAGTAACAAAACTCTGCGGAGAATTGCGACCACATGCACTTGCATTGGTCAGTTCCCTCGGCATTCCTGATGCCTTTTTGGGCCCCATAGCATTTAACTGGATAGACGCGAATTCATGGTCTTCAGTTAAACACTAGTGCCTTGGATCATTTTCTATCTTGAGCAGAAGTTTCGTTGTTTCCTTCAGCTTATTTGCTTCAGGTCTTAATAAGAAACCGAGGGATACCTCCCAAATTGCTGTAATGGTGCTTATCTGCACCTAAAACTATCTATTAACCAAATCGATTATCACTGTTTCAGATTTATGAGAACTAAGTCACAATAACTATATGATGTCCTGCTTTAAATTCCCGAGAAGCTTCTATGCGAAGGTTGATGGTCTAATGAGTAGATTTTGGTGGGCGAAATCGGGAAAGAAGAGGAATATCCACTAGAGAAAGAGAAAGCTGGAATGCATTTATGAGTGTGTTCAGAAACGTCGTTGAAACAACGTATCATACGTGTATGATATTGCAAATTTTTGTTTTTTATCGATAAAAAAAATGACAAGAAATTCTGAAGTTATTGTCATTTAAAATCATCTGAAGATGGTAGAGAAAATTCACATATTTCTTTTAGATTTAACTATATGTAATTTAAAAATATATAGCTATATATTCATTTATTTAAAATTACTAACTTGATTAACCTAAATTATCAAAATAGAAGTTAGTCTATCGAAATACATATCATTTACATTGTTTTTATTAAGTCTAAATGACTCATTGTTTAGGTTTTTTAATTTGGGATTGGAAAATTTTGATTGAGTTCTCAATTTTTTTTATATTTATAATTGTCTCTAAACTTTTAATTTTACATGATTTTATCTCTATTGATCTCAATTGTCAACTTTTAAGTTGACCATCTTTTTTATTGGGGTCTTTAGTTTTGAATTTGTGCAATTTAACATTTAATTAACCAACAAATTTTCATTTTTTTCTAGCTAACCCTTGATTTTGTCAATTACAACCTCTATATTAACGCGCTTTGTTCAGTTTGATATTTAGTTTTGAATTTTTTCAATTAAATTTTTAAGTGCCCATCAAACTTCAATATTTATGCAATTAAGTTCATGATTTAATAAAATTAACTCTTAAAAATTACAATTCAATCCCCAGACTTTTATTTCTTTCAATTAAAGTTTAAATTGACTTCAAAAATTATTTTTTTCTTACAATTAAGGCCTCAATAAATACAATTACACCTTAAAAAAATATAATTGAGTTCTTAAACATTCAATTTTAAATTTCCTTCCTCAAATTAAATTTTCTTTACCAAAAGAACTATCATCAATCAAAAATACACTACCAAGTTTTTTTAATTTTGTATATTTAGATCCTCAACTATTCTTTAACAATTTCTGGGGTGTTCATATGTTCTTCTTACTTGTATATTTTTTTAATTTTTTTATAATTTCTCTTTTTTTTTGCAGGGTTCCAAAAAAGGATAACAACACTGCATTTCCTTGAAAATTAAATTTATTTTTATTAAAATTAATTTTTATATATTTTTGAATTATTTTGATGTATTAATATTAAAATAATTTTTAAAAAATATATTTATAAATTAAAAATACTTTGAAAAATAATCACTACTACACTCTAAAACACCTCCAAAATCTTGCATTATATTAAACCCTTCGATTCCAGTTTGTTACTTATCCTTTCCATTCAAAAGATCTTGCAATATATACACTCCATTTTACAGTGATCAACTTTAAAATTCAAAGTTTTTTTAGTTAAGGTAAGACATGCACAAAAAAATCCAAAACACTTCCCTTCTCCTAGCCTAACCTAATAAATCAACTTTTAATATGATGACTTACCAGCCCAAATCCAAGCTGAATTGAGTTTTATTTTAAACTTTTTTGTTTTTTCATCGTCACTAAAAGAGGTATGAATCTATTTTCATCGTCACTAAAAGGGGGTTGGAGAATTCAAGGCCAATTCTGTGATATACTGCGCATTCGGAAGTGAATGCACTTTGGAGAAGGATCAGTTCGAAGAGTTGCTCCTAGGTTTGGAGTTCACTGGCATGCCATTCTTGGCAGCACTTAAACCAGCTGCGGCTTATGAGTCGATGGATTCTGGAGGTTTTCAAGTTGCATTGTCTGAAGGTTTTCAAGAGAGGATCTGTGGAAGAGGTATGGTCCATGGAGGATGGGTTCAACGGCAGTTGATTCTGGAGCATCCATCAGTTGGATCATTGTGGATCAGGTTCCTTGTCTGAGGCATTGATAAATAAATGTCAACTCGTTCTAATACCACTTGGAGGGGACCATATATTCCAAGCAAGAATGATGAGCTTGCATTTGAAGGTGGAAGTGGAAGGGGAGAAAAGAGAAGGGTTGTTCACCAAGGAAACTGTCTTCAAGGCTGTAAGAACTATGTAATGGAGGAAGAGACGGAGTTTAGCAGAGACGTCAAAACCAACCGTGCAAAACTGGGAGAGTTCTTGAGCTGCAAGAGTCTAGAATCCTCTTACACTGACAGTTTCAATGTACATCCTCAAGTTCTTGGATAGCTACTCTTTTGATGGCTGTATCAACTTTAATCCCTGCAACATACTTCTAAAAGTTACAGTTTGATGAGTGCTTAAGCCCATCCATATTTTCCTGGTTTAAGTAATGAAAGCAAGAGGGTGCGATTGTTTAACCCAACCTTTGGACACTAGGACTAGTTACTTGGACAATGATCAATCTTTTATTAGTTGCAGGATGTGGAAGATGGTCACAAGCATCAGAAACCTGTGTCCATGCTCCACGACAATCTAAGATTCGGCAAAGAAAGCATGCCATGCATATCAGACTATGAGTATGAGTGTGAGCATGTGAAAATCGACAAAACAACCATTACTTTAGTACAAGAAGCCAGAGATCGAGGACCTCGTAAAAAATAATACAAGGACTGGACAACAGAGTTGAAAAATACCAGACACATCCAAAAACATTACTCAAGAGCTGAAGGAAGTTTAGCATTCTGTCCTCACCACATTCTAAAGAAGTAAAAATGATGCGCTTCCATATTGACTTCATATATGGTTTGTTAGCATCACAATATATAGACTTAACAGTAGCAGGGAACACAAATACTAAAACGGGTACCATATACTTTACATTTAAAGAAGTCCTCTTCAGTTTTGACCTTTGTCTCCAACTTAACTGTCGGAGGTTTGGTCGACTACTCTGTACAATAATTATCTGCCAGCATCTCATCCAGTAAACTGAGACGTCTCTTCAAATCAACAGAAAAAGGTTGGTGTCTTCCATTGCAAACTGGAAAGAGAAGTACTGCCAAGATATTTACTAAAGGAGTGAGTAAACTAACTTCTTTATAACATCATCTGCAGTTCCTCGTAAAAGAATCATCAGAAATACTTTGTTATAGACTTCTGTTAGTTTCCACATTCAGGCAAGATTCCGCAACTATGTTCCATGGATTACAGCAAAGCTATTTAAGAAATGATTTTATGAAATCACGGCCCATGGCCAGTGCCAGAAGTGTTCGTCTTTCCCTTATCAGAGGGACTATTATCTGCAGTTACAACAGCAGTGAGTCTTCCCATCTTCTTCTGCAGATCAGCTAGTGAATCCTTCGAAACTTTTCCTTTGGGAGTCTTCTTCCCATCAGCAAGTTTGAATTCTAACCTATATAATGCACAAGCATCGCAGTTGTTGATCTCATATTCATATAAATGCCACTCATGACAACCTGGAGGTTGTGGGTCCATATAATAGGACTTCTTCTTCCCCCCGAGCTCCTTCATCACCTGCTTTCTTGATTCATGCCATCCACGCCCACTGTAGTCTGGCAACGACCTCTGCTTCCTATTTCCACTGTCGAATGCTCTTCTAGGCTTATCAAAAAAGAGCCACTCCCTAATTGTTTCACCCTCAAGTAATGAAAGATCAAATAGCTCTGCAACATGGAAACCAGAGGCATCAGCCAAAATAAATATTAACAACTTTCTCTACCTTATTAAGTCACCTGAAGAAATATAATTAGCATACCATGGAGAGATCTGATCTATAGATGAATCTTATAACATATCATAATAAATTATTCACAACTGCTGAATGCAAGCAAGCATGCTGTAGAACTAATATGCAAGGTCACCGGCAATTGAACTTGAAGTTTAAACAAAGGGGAGAAAGGGGGAAGGCGTGCATGTAGACTTACCAGCTGCATTCCATGGGGACTTCATGACAGCAGCACCTTCACATTGAGGAATACCGACATTCTTACCCTGCATCTTTGCAGCAAGAGCATCAAATAGTAAATTATCCTTCAAATTGATGCCTCTGGGCCGCAAAACTGGAGTCATACCAGGGGGGCCTTCATTTAAGGCCAGGGTAGCATGAAAGCTGCTACAGTAGTCCTTGCACCATTCAGATCCTTGAGCAGGCCTGGTGCAGTCCCATAAAGCACATTTAGGCCCCATAAAAGCAGAAGGTGGAGGGCTGATATACTGTAGATTGTTACTCTCAGCATTTATTCCACACTCTTTGGTGTCATTAGTGCCAACAAAATGCCCAGGGTCAAATTCTTCATCTAAGGTGAACTGATGACAATCCAATAAGGTAGTTATATCAGGATCACTAACTGCTACATTTTGCAAACCTGAGGGGCCATTGGGTTGATGAAACCCCTGAAAACCAAGCTCCTGACTATGACTATTCACCAAATATTCCTGAAATGCAAGTGTTTTATGCTCATCAGCCACCACTCAGTATATCTCTATGCCATGAAAGACTACGATTCAGGGCACTAGGAAATCTTAAAGAGGGGAAAAAGAAAAGGCATACCATGTGAAAGACAGTAAATGACTACTTTAGCTGATCATTGAAACAACACATGGACATGAAAATGATAAAAAAGAATCCCAGTAAAAGCTCAAATCATTAACAAAATTGGCTTGAATGTTATGAATATAGCATTTAAAAACCACCGCCAATCCAAATCTTTACTTTCATAGTCTTAGACATGTGTCATCCAAAATCAAATCAGGACAGGGATAGTGTCATCTATTGGTCTTAAAGTTTTAAATTTGAGATTGAACAAACCACAAGGCTAGTAACACAAAATACGCTTCTTAGACATTTGCTTCACTAAATTAGCTTCAAGCAATAGGCTAGCTTCTTTTTTCTTCTTCAGAAAATTGAAGTAATAGTTATAGCATGCAGGTATGGATAAGCTGTGAAAAGACAATCTACTCCCTGAATGTCAATCATGGCATCAAGCTTCAAAGTTAAATGATAAGAGAATGGATGCATACTCAGTAAGCAAAAAAACAAAAAGAGGACCATAATTTTTCAGTATAAGACTTTCCTCATGCAAGCAGCTAACTTTATTTTTTTTCTTTTTCCAATTTCCAAGTCCGCAAACCAGATAAAAAATACAGTGCACCATTAAAAATTCCAATTCATACTCTTATAGGTTATCATGATGTAGCATTTCAATCACTGAAAGTGCGTATCCTATAAAGAACCAAGATGGTATGAACTGTAAAGCATGCTATACTCTACAACTGACTGGTCAGAAAAACATTATAATAATCCCCAAATAGGATCTCACATCTTGAAATGTTGTTAAATTGCCAAGATTAAGGTTTTGAAAATTGGGCTCAGGCTGTGTTTCTGGCTTCAAAACTGATTGCATTGTTAATGGACTTATGGCATCGTCTTCCTCCTCATACAATTGCAACAATCGGCCTATATCCTCTGAAAAGGATCCCAGACTGATATCCTACAAAATACCCATCACAAATCAACTCATCTAAATTACTAAGAGACAACTCTACACAGAGACAATACAAAAATTTCATTATCAACAGTATCGAATTACTATTAATAAATGGAAGATACTAACAAGCAAAGAATTTGCAGGTGATGGCACATCAAGCTCTGCTTTCCACTCACGAAGGCTTTGACACACCTGCTCCTCCAGCAAAGCAACATCATTATTTCTTCCCTCTTTCCTTGCAGCCTGAATGTTAAAGAATCTTTCTTCAAGATCATTTAGCCGGTTTTTTGCATTATCCATCAATAGATGGTGCGACGTAGATGCACATTTACTCTTTCCACCTTTCTGCATTGACCTTCTCCCTCTTCAAAACCCTAAAACAAACCAGAATCCAACAGTCAACTTTCAATCCAAAAATCAAAAATTCAACATGAAGCATCCAAAATAAGGTTCATGAATATCTGAAGCAGGACAAAGTACAAGCTTCCCTGGAGACAAAATTCAGGGCACAAAACAAACTAAGTAACCCTTGATTCAACTGATCTAAAGATAGCCTTTTTACAACTTATTTCAATCCTCAAAGCACTAATATAATTAGCACCAAAATCAAACTAAACATTAAAAAAAATCTCAATAAAATCGAATTATTTGCCTCTTACAATAACAGGATCACACAAATCACAACCCAAAATTGATGAGTTTGGGTCTAAAAAGTTATAAAAACAAAATCCCACAATCCAATGATCACAGAAACGTAGTTAAACGAAAACATTAAGCATAAACAAAACTAAAAAGAGAGGAAATTTATACCTATAAAAAAAATTATTGCAGCAGCAGAGGTTTTTTAATGGGGTAGAGATTGGAGAAAAGAAGAAGTTGCACTGCTGAGTGTGTTGTGCTATGGCTTCGGTATGGAAGGGAAGAAGACTTCACGCTCACCAAACTGCGAAAGCAAAAAGCTCGTTGCTTTAACACATAACATACGTATCATACCTCTTCTTTCCCTGAAAAGGAAATTTAGTGATCGTATTTGTATTTCTGTACCCAGAGCCAGCACCGATATACGGTCAAATTATACTACTAATTTTATTTTATTTTATTTATTATAATATATTTGATTTTATTTAATCTGCTAGCTCCAATATTTTCTTCAATACTTTTTTTAGAATTCTTACTTTTACTGATACTATTCGTACAAATCACGATCCAAATAAAACAATAAATGTAACAATTTACAGCATAATGAAGTTTTATTTTAGGTAAATTTCAATTTATTTTGATAAAGAAGTTTTGAGTGAATCCGATTTCTTGGATTTTATCAATGTTACCTATTAAAATTTAATTTATGAATTAACTAATTGAAAAAAAAAACCCACTCCCTAAACTTTTGGAATTTGATTCAATAAAATTATTTAAAAATAATTTGATGAGATTAATTTTTTTGATTTTCAATAAAAAGTTTAAATAATGTCATGTGCATAATTTATATTTAAAGGTAGAAATAAAAAAAATCTTTAAAAAAAGCAATAGTAGAATTTATATATCAAAATTAAGATTATATGTGTAGATTTAAAGCAATGAAAGAAATGCAAATTATTTTAAAATTACAGAAAAATATATCATTATTTATATATAAAAAAAACCTAGATTATTAATTTTATTAAAAATAGCTCATTTATGATAAATTAACATTATTTAATGTTGTGTATGTCCCTAATTTTTTATTTTTTTTATGGATTCATTTACTTTTAAGGCATAATAAATTATGACATATATATTAATGATAGAACCTTAAACTTAAACTTTTTGGCTCAACATGTAATGATTTCTTCCAATCATGGAAAACAAACACAAATGTGAAGTTTACGTTCAAGCTAAAATGATTAAGAAAACTTTTTCAATAGTTATAAAAAAAATGATGATATTCTTGATTTAACACATTCTGATATATGTAAATTAAATAGATATATAACTAAAGAGAAAATAAATATTCCATTACATCCATTAATAAGTCTAAATATACATATATATATTTTTATATTCATTAAGCATTTTATGAAAAAAAAATGCTACTAAATTAAGCATGGTCAAAAAACTATTTAATTATTTTTAATACTACAAAGACTAACTAATTAATTTTGATAAATTATATAATTAGCTCAAAATCAATATTTTGTACCCATTTTCCTTCATTCTATAACAATAGTGATTGTATCAACTACCTGACCTCAGTAACTCGTGGCTGCTGCCATGCTAGCTTGTTGGGTGGAGCTTCAATATCACCCAAATCATTTTCAGATCGCATGTTCTTCATCTGGGGCATTAAATGTCTGCATATATCCATGAAGTTAATGGCAACGAAAGATTGTTCGTTTATTATTAGGGCTACATATCATTACAACATCAGCCAGGCACTGTAATTTTGATCTGAATATCTCATCTCCATTAATATTTCAAGGTTTCCAGAGGCATCCACTGCTTTCTACTTCCAAGACTTCATTGTACAAGCTTTTCCTTCACCAATATAATGGCATGGTACACCTTCGTCTCTCTCTCTCTCTCTCTTCAATATTGAAATCATGCTTATTTAATTCGTTAAACATGTAACCGAAGCCTTTAATCATGTTTAATAACTTTGCTTGGAAGTCAGCTTTCAAGTCACCCTTATATATATATTAAACCAGTTATTATGATATCAACAGTTAAACACTTTTTTTTTTAAAAAAATAAAATTTTGAGTTCAACTCTCATAAATAAAATACACCATCACTATAAAAAAATTATTTTTTAATAGATTAAATTGACCCGACTGATATCATAATTAAAAAACTAGTGACTATATGGTTTCATTTATTGGGTCCATTAACACAAAGATTAGGAAACGAAAGCATTCCACACAAATCGCTAATTTCTACAAAATTAATAATCTTAATTACTTCTTTTTGAATTTTGTAATCGTGAAATTTATATCATATTCATAAATTCTCATTATTTCTTTTCTTGTTGTAGTGACCAAGGATTTTGCACCTCATATATACAAAAAAAAAAAACCCCATTACTATGAATAAATTGTGAGCTTATCTATCTTATATTGTTTCAAAATAAAGTGCGAGCAGTTGTTTAAGAATTTAAATATGAAAATCGTTGCATGGAGATGATATAATTAACTTTATTTTACTGCACATGAAAATATAGATTAAAAGTCTAAATTTAAGAGTACCTATCTCTTTCAACACTCAGGATATTAATTTTTGGATTTTTTTTTCTCATGTATCTTAAAGCAGGTTATTAAATCATAAAAATCTTATCTTAACGAATATTTTAAAATATTAACGCGTTATATCTGAATTGATATAATACCCTTCTTCTCCTTAAAAGATATTAAGTTAGAACATATCGTTTATAAAACAAAAATGATAAATATTTTAAAATACCATAAAATAATTTGTAAGAAAGTCAAATACAACTCAGTTTGATATTAGTGTTACATTAAAAAAAAAGGTGATGAAGATTTTTTTTTCTTTTTATCTTTTCATTATTTACTTATTCTCATTAATATATTTTAATGATGTTTGAAAGTATAATCATAGTTTTTTTTTAAATATGTTTTATTTAAAAATATATTAAAATAATTTTTTTATTTTTGAAAAATTATTTTTAATAATAACACATCAAAATCATTCAAAAATAAAATCATAATAAATTTTGTTTTTCAAATTTTAGCACAATACCAATACCAAACGTGCCGAAATTTGGAACATTATCGACCTTGAAATCAGGCTAGCCAGGCTCGGTCTTATGGGCCTAGAATTCGAGCCCATTATTGTTTCAATAGAAGGCTTCAGATTCTTTATGGATCTATAAAGTAGCCCAGACCATGTACAGCTTTAGCATGTTGCCTAAGAGACAAATTGGTTAAACCCTTTTAATTACTAAAACAACTCCACCAACTGGGGTCGGTTTTAGTAATGATATAAATAGTGAAATATTTCAATTGTTTAATATATTTAGTTAATAAATTTATGGCTCAGCTCAACGTGAGGTTGCGGGTTGAAGCATTAGATGCAATTGCATCTTATTACAAAATAATAATAATAATAATAAGGGGAGGACTAGCGGATGTTCCCCTTGTATAAAGTAAAAATAAAAATAAAACTTGTACAAGCGTGCAGGTCATCTCTATTATATAAACTCTTTTATTATATCAATGGAGTTCTATATATCTAAGATAATATCTATTCATATAAAGGGATGGATGGATGAACTGTAATTCCTTTAAAATCATAATAAATTGAAAGAAAAACAAGAAAATAGATCTCGTTCACTTTTCAATTTTTTTCTATCAGGAAGAGAAAGAGGAAATTGTCGAATTTCAATTTTAAAAAAATAATCATTGAAAAAGATTACAAATGATGAAGGAGGTTATGTTTAAATGTTTATTTACCTTAAAAACACCTAAAACAACAAATATAATTTTAAGAAGAATTTTTATTTCTAGTGGATTTTGAGTTTTTTAGTAGCCATGGATTGATTTAACAAGGTCTTTAAAGTGTTTTCTAAGTATTTTGAATAAAAAATAAATTAAAAATAAGATTTTAAATGAAAAAATAAAAGATTCTATTTTTCTGATCACCACAATGACTAGATTTTAGGTTGACAAAACGTTGAGTTATCTATTGATACAAGCAATGTATAATTTTTTTTTGATATACTTGGGGCAAACGATGCGTTGTCCACCCCATTAAATGTTTTTTTAAAAATAAAGCTGATGCTTGGGCTTGGGTTTGTAGGCCTGCTTGCAAGTTGTTGCTTTATTTAAGTACATTTGTTTTTTATATAATTTTTATGGTTGTATTTTGAAAAAAATAAGTTTAAAAAAAGTATGATTAGATGTGGTTAGTTGGATTTAGATATGTGTTTGGTAAATATTATAATTGACGTTTATATATAGAAAAAACATTTGTAAAATATTTGGTAGTTGTGAGATTGCAATTACTTTTCAAAGTGTTTTTTATTTGAAAATGTATTAAAATAATTTTTTTATTTTTAAAAAAGTAGTTTTGATATCAACGCATTAAAATGATATGAAAACACAAAAAAAATATTAATTTGAAATACAAAAAATTAATTTTTTTCAAAAGCGCTTTTGAAACGCAAAAACAAATAAAATTTTCAAAAAACTCAATTACAAAAACATATAAAATTGCTTCTCAAAAATTGCATTTCAAACTCAATTTTTTAATAGACCCTAAAATAAAAAAAAATTGGTATGTTACCAAATACCTTACTGCTTTTTTGCACCACAAACATAAAAGCTGCAAGTAAAACAAACACAGCCTTAGCCTGGCACTAGGCTTGGCCTAACCTAGTTTTTTTTTTTAATTTTTTTTTATAAAAATAATGCATTAGTTGCTTATATTTTTTCAAATAAATTTTAGATTTATGTTTTAATTAAATTATGATTATTTTTAAATGATATTGAGGTGTTTAATTTTTAGAGAGACATGTATGATTCAATTGTAATTATTTTTTAATTTTATATAGATTAAATTTTTTTTAATATTGATTTTTTATAAGATTTTTCATATGTGCAGCCTTGCATTATTTTTTTAATTATTGTTCAATAAATTTTTGTGTGTGTCGATTTCTATTATAATTTTTATATGTTTTTAGATTATACATTTATTTTGATAGAGAAATTCATTAAATATAATCAAGTAAATTATCAATATTGTGATGTTAGATATCTTGATTTTTATTTTTCGCTTGGTTTTCTCAATTTTTTTTGTTTATTATTGATGAATTTTCTTTTTCATTGCTTTATAGTTATTGGGTTGTTTAATTAGAGACATGCATAAGTTTTTCTATTTACATCTAAGAGTTTTTTTTAGTGTAAAAAAACAAGGTGAAGAGTTCTATGTATTAATTTCTTAATTATGTTTTAATGTTTAGGATTTGATGCTTATTCTTATGATTTTTTTAATTTTTTTTAATTTTTTTATGAAAGTTTCATTATTTTTAGTCTCACCCTTCAATCCAAATTTATTATGTATTTTATAAAATACCTTTGTCCTTTTGTTAATGTTTTTATTCTTTTCAATTTAACTATCAAATTTAAAATTTATTATTGCCTTTTGATTTATTTCTTATTACAATTTTAACATTTATTATTTTTATTGTATTTTTTTATTTTGAATTTTTTTTAAGTTGTTTTTTTTGTGATTTAACCCTTACGATATTTTCGTATATAATACTTTTAGTTTTATAACTCAGGTCATGGTTTAAAAAGTTAACAATAATTGAGTTTTTTTGTTTGTTTTATATATTTTTTTATTTTTCTTCCTATGAAATTATCATATTCTCATTTAATTTTTACTTTGTTAAAAAGTAAGATTATTGAGATATTTTTGAAATAATGTAAAAATATATTTCTATAATATTGACCAACATTCATATTTTATATTAAATGGTTGTTTTATTTTGCTTTATTTCTTATCAATATTTTATTTTTTTAATGATATTATTAAATTAATAGAGTTTATTAAACTCACTCGGGCTAATTACTTAAATATTATATTTTTTATTTTTTAAAAAATATTTTTTATTTTTTTTGATATTTTTTATGATAAAACAAAGGTGAGAACGCCTGGCACCTAACTAGCGTTTATAAGAAATTCAGTCAATAGATTTGCAAATCTTCTTGCCAAGTAACACTATCAAGTGTATCCATTAAATTATTATGTATAAAAAACGTGTGTCTAAATAAAGGAACTTGCTGTTATGGTTTCTGTCCACATAAAAATAGTGAACCTAAAAAAAAAAAAAAAAAATAGTGAACCTAAATAACTTGCTGTTATGGTTTCTGTCCACATTCCTCGATGCTGATGGCACCTCAACGAGTATGGGATGCCACATTTTCTTATGTCTACTTCTCCATGCTCCATCCCTACATATACACGCACAGCACTATAAGTTTAATCCAATTCATAAGAGAAAGTGAATAGCATTAGGCAACAGAAAGATGATCAATTTGGCCGATGGAAAGCATGATCGTGAGCTACTTAAAGCTCAAGCTCATATATGGAATCACATATTCAACTTCATAAACTCAATGTCTCTAAAATGTGCAATTGATCTAGGCATACCCGATATCATCAACAAACACAGCAAACCTGTGACCCTCCCTGAGCTCATTGCCGCCCTACCTGTCCACCCTGGCAAAGCTCGTTGTGTCCCTCGCCTCATGCGCTTGTTGATCCATTCTGGTTTCTTTGAGAAACAAAAGGTTAGCGAAGACGATCAAGAAGAAGGTTACATTCTCACCAATGCATCCCAGCTTCTCCTCAAGGACAATCCCTTCAGTGTAGCACCATTCTTGCAAGCCGTGCTTGACCCAATTTTAACAAAGCCATGGCATTTTGTGAGCACTTGGTTAAAAAATGATGATCCCACTCCATTTGACACGGCTCATGGGAGGACATTTTGGGACTATGTTGGCCATGAACCAGTGTTTAACCATTTATTTAATGATGCCATGGCTAGTGATGCTCGTTTGGTTACGAGAGTGTTAATTAATGAGTGCAAGGAGGTGTTTGAAGGGTTGGGTTCATTGGTGGATGTTGGAGGTGGCACCGGAACCGTGGCCAAGTCCATAGCCAAAGCATTCCCACATTTGGATTGTACTGTATTCGATCTCCCACATGTGGTAGCTGATTTACAGGGTAGTGAAAACTTGAAATATGTTGGCGGAGACATGTTTGAGGCTATTCCTCCTGCCGATGGAATTGTTCTAAAGGTATGAACTTCTAGTTTTATCTGATTATAAAATTTGATGTCAATATCCATATAATTACGCTTATATTTAAATCTTATATAACTTGGTACAATTTGCCTGAAGTTCTTATCAAATGATCATTGCGACTTAAATATAATATTTTGGTCAATATTACTCAAAATTTTAATTGATTATTAGCCATAACAGATGCATTTTAAGAATCATGAAACTGAAGGTAAAATTATATTCCTCTAATATTATTTTCCATGGACAATATCTTTCATCATCAATCGTTTATATATAAATATAAGTCTGGTAGTATATTGTTTAAACTCTATGAATAGCTCTTGTGTTCTCTTTGTGAGGAAAACAGTGGATTCTACATGACTGGAATGATGAAGAATGTGTTAAGATACTTAAGAAATGCAAGGAAGCAATCAAGGACAGGGAAGGAGGGAAGGTGATGATCATAGAGATGATGATGGAGAACCAGAAAGGAGAAGACGACTCAATTGAAACACAAATATTCTTCGATATGCTCATGATGATTTTGGTCACCGGCCAAGAAAGAAATGAGAAAGAATGGGCTAAACTATTTTCCGATGCTAGTTTTAGTAACTACAAGATAACTCCCATACTGGGTTTAAGGTCTATCATTGAAGTATTCCCTTGATGAGGAGAGCAATTGTTGCCTTTTAAGCATCTACTTAGCTGCCCCTGAGAATTACCTAATATCCCTTGTGTTCCAAGAAGCACGTTGCTGGTTGTTCCTACCTTGTGTTTCATTCTGGGTTTCTTTTTCTATTGTATCGGTAATCATATCAAGGACCAAATAAGTTATTTCTCTTACATGAATAAATAATTACTTATTACAAATAGATTGTTACTTTCACAGTTATGTTGTTGGCGTTTGGTAATCTGTTTAAAAGGTATTTCTGAAAAAAAATTATTTTTTTTTAATTTTAAATTGATATATTTTTAATATTTTAAAATTATTTTAATACGTTGATTTCAAAAATAATTTTTAAAATATAAAAAAATATTATTAATATATTTTTATAAATAAAAATCATTTTAAAAAATAATTATAATTATACTTTTAACCACGCTTTCTACTGTTTCATAATCAAAAAAATATGTGCACACGCGTGTGCGAGAGAGAAGAAAATACATCTGCGGACCCCTGAAGTGACAGCATCCCTAGTACCCTTACTCCAACTGAGCTTAGTTCTTCAAACATCTGCGCATCAGATTGGTTCACTTCCTGCCCTACGGTCTAAACCTGGAATGAATAGTTTCTGGAGAAGTGTAAAGATCACTAGAAAGAGTTCACTATACTATATAGGCTTCTGCTGGGCTCTTATAGCTGTAATAAGGAAAGACTTCTTTTTTCAGATCAATTCTATGGAACCAGATAAATGAGAGGATAGTTTCTGCCCCGTGACCGGTTCTTAAGTCGCGATTTTGCACTTAAATGATAGCTTTCTCGAGGAAAGATTGAAGGCTGACCTGGCCCTCACTCTCAAGGCTTTCGCTCCGGATGTCCCGAGATAAGCATTCATTCATACAAGCACAAAGACTTTTCCGTGCCTAAGAAAAAGGACGAATCTCCTCTTTCTTTTCTTTCTAGGCTGATAGTAGCCCTTCCTCCCCGAAGAGAAAGTAGGGCATTCACCTCTATCAATGACTTAAGAAAAGCAGCCTTTCTTAATAAAGAACCCGAAGGCGAGCTACCCTGCTCGTGACACATAGATAGGGCTTGCTGCTCCTTCCCGTCCCTCCAGTTCTTGATAGCAAAGGAAAGAGGCTAGCACTAGCAGTGCGTATTCCATCAAGAGCTGCTCAATCTATGCAACTTGGGATCTTATGGCTTCGTACTCTAGAAATTCCTTCATTAATAGGATACACTAACACAAACAAGCAGATCGGCACAGCTCACCTGCCTTTATTATCTCAGATCCATATGATGATGCAGAAGTTGACTCTTGATCCGAAGGGTTTGAGTGCAGCACTCTCTCCCACCAGCAACAAGGCACCAAGTGCTCTGTTCTCGTCCTCCCTGATCGCTCATGGCTTGGGCCATGATTGGGATCCAAAAGAGCTAACATTTTCACAGCGTTTAACATACCATTGCAAAATCACTAATGCTGGGGATTTTGTTTTTTTTTCCCCTTCGATAGTGTAGTTAAAGCTGTTTTCAATTGAATTTGAGGTTTAGGATGTTTTTAAATCAATTTTTGCGAATTGAAATTAAGCTTTCCTTTTCCGTAGGATAAAGCACATCCACATTGAAATTTGAAATTAAGATATTCACGATATATATATATATATATATTGTTCATATTGTTTCCTCATTTTTCTTCTATACTTTCTAGCGGTAGGTGTTAACTTTCATAAATTTATGTGTGCATTTCAATATTTTACTAACCTTTTCTTTTGTTTTTAGTATGGGGTATGATTCTAATTAGGATTTTTATGAAATAAACTTATTTAGATTTAAATAATAAACATAAAAAATATATTCTTAAAAATTAAAGGAATAACAAAGATTATCTTTTTTCATTTCACATATATATTTTTAATAATGATAAATCTTATCTTTTTTTAAAAACAAATTATAGGTGATTGTAGGGTGACTATCAATGACCGACCATCATCCATGTGATTGGAAATGTAAACCCAACATGTTTTAAGTAAATCTCGTGCAAAACGATTTTTGGTCCATCTTTAAATTTATCCTATCCAGTTTTTTTTTTCCCCATAATATAGTTGAATTGTGTCACATCCTCTTCTTTATAAAGTCTAAGCATTCAAATGGCTTCAGTAAGTATAAGATCAACCCAGTTCTGGGTTTAAGATCTCTCATTGAAGTTAATCCTTGATAAGCTAGCTCTTGATCACCCATGTATCATACTCTATGAAAATCATAAGAAATAATGTCTCTAGATTGTCATGTATTAAACATATTGCCTTGTTGCAAAATCGTAGTAAATAAATTAGTCTTTACAATAGATAGTTTTTCCGCGTAGATCATTTAATATAAAAAAAATGTTAAATAAAGCTAAGCAGTCATGCTATCCTGAGTAACCTAGGCCTACCAGGCTAAAATAAAGCTAAACACTTATGCCAACCTGGCCGGTCAAAGCACCTAGACATTTTTTATTTATTTAATTAAGGTGATGACATGCACTCTTTTAAAGAAAAAAAGAGATGCAAACGATATGTTATGTATGAAATTGATGTACTGACATGTGAACAAAATGTTACTTTCAATCAAAAAATAATTTGAAAAAATATAAATAACTTTTTTTAAAAATATAGTAATAATTAATTTTTATTTTTTTAAAAAAATATTAGAATAATATTTTTTTATTTTTTAAAAAATATTTTTTGATAAAAATAATCTAAATACATCTAAAAAATTAATTTAAAATAAAAAATAAAAAATAAAAAATAAAATAAAAATTATTTTTAAAACATAAAAATAAACAAATATGATAGTCACGTGAATATGCTGGTCATGACCATGCTATTTTTAGATAGATTAGAAAACTTATGAGTATTTTAATTTTTATATTCAAAATTTAATAGCCAAGCAATCTAAAAATATCCTCTACCATTCATCTTTCTCATATTAAATTACATAAAAATTATATATATGGTCAAGAAAAAAATCAAGTTTGAAAAAAAAAATCTAAGAATAAATAATTAGGTCATATTTGTTTTTTAAAAAATAGTTTCTAAAAAACTATTTTTTAAATTTTCTTGTATTTGTTTGCTATTAGAAAACTTGATCAATAAAAAACATTTTCTAGTCAAAGAAAAATTTGGATGAAAAATACTTTTTGAAAGTTGTGAAAAATTTAGAAATATTATATTATTTGTTAATTATATCAAATTTAATCCTCAAACTTTTGATTACTATATATATATATATATATTTTAATATTTATTTTTCAATTTCATCTTTTAAAATTTAATTTTTATATTAATTTTGGTCTTCATTTTTATAATTTTTATTTTCTTTTCCATTATATTTTTTTATTGAATTTTTTTATCTATCAAATTTAGTTCTCATTCTTTTGTTTGTTACTTATTTTATTTAAAATAATTTATGAAATATTAATTATTATTTTCGTCGGGTGCAAGAGCGTCGTCTGGTGACAGCGGAGGCTCTTGTCGTGTGACACGACTAAAAGATTGATGTCTTCTCCCAAGTGCAGGAGTGTCGAAGTAATAAATAACCCGGCAAGACCGGGGTCGAACCACAGGGAGGTTAATTGTAAAAATTATAAACAACAATTATAAAACAACAATAACAACAACAGTA
>NW_011500105.1:158548-168285 GCF_000495115.2 Populus euphratica | reverse complement strand
TAGTAGTAGTAGTAGTAGTAGTAGTAGTAGTAGTAGTAGTAGTAGTAGTAGTAGTAGTAGTAGTAGTAGTAGTAGTAGTAGTAGTAGTAGTAGTAGTAGTAGTAGTAGTAGTAGTAGTAGTAGTAGTAGTAGTAGTAGTAGTAGTAGTAGTAGTAGTAGTAGTAGTAGTAGTAGTAGTAATAATAATAATAATAATAAAGAAAGAGAAGAAGAAGAAGATGATGAGAACTTTGAGATGGAATATTAATGTAACGATTAAACAATGATAATAACAAATGTCAAGGTTAGAGGTTCCACTAATGGTATATCAAACAAGTATAGTATAAACTCTTATTATTGAATTGGAAACCACACACAAAGGAGGTTCCAATCAGATTATATATTGTTAACATGATTACATTAGTCATCTTATTCAATTAATGCTAATACTTGTAAATCTCGTCAAGCATTCATGATTATAACTTATGTTAACAACAAATCAAGTTCCTTTCATAGCTCAGGTGTCGGTTATACCATACATTATGGGCTATGAAAGTGCCAAGCATTTGTTGTACCAAGTGTTATATAACATAAATCAAGATTAGTCATTTAACAAGCAAAGTATTAAAGAGTGAACAAGATAGCAAATATAAAACATGTTAGTATCAAACATTAAAGTCCATATTAAGTTTACATTATACTTATTCTTACACCATTAGTGTAACCTTTTCACCTTGACATAATTAACTTAGCTAGACATAATGAAAGAAAGCAAAATAGATAAACAAAATAAGAACATAAAAGTTAACTAAGTAAAGGAAAGGAAATGAAAGGCATAAACTTAATATTAATGAAAACAAAGCATAAAAAATACAAAGAGAGAAAGGAAGAGCATGATCTTGATCTGGAAATCAAGATGCCTAAATGCATGGCAAATGCCTCCTTTTATAGGCCAAAAATGGGAACTATTGATTTGATGACTAATTGATAAGTGGGTGACCAACTTTTGACTTGGTGACAATCCTTATCTTCTCTTGTCTGCCCAAAACGTCATTGATAACGTCAAAATTGGAGCCAGTTGTAAACATGAAAGTTGTAGGCAATTGTCTCAGCTTTCTTGTGTAAAAACTTCAGCTCATTTGGACTTCTAGAACTCCAGATATGGCCAAAATACCGAACAGTGCTCGGGCTGGAAGACAGATTCGGGCTTCTTTGTTGTTGCTACAATTTGGACTTGATAATGGCCTTTTTAGATCTTGGGCTCCATATGAAAGTTGTAGGCCTATGTCTTACCTTTCCATCCATATAAATTGGACCTAAATCTGAGATCTGTAGCTCCAGATATGACCCAATTACCGAATAGTGTTCCGGTTTGGATTGCACCGACATCTCTTTTCTAAGTTTGGCCATCTCTTTATCCTTGCAATTTAAGTTCTTCAAGTCATCAATCAATCCTTTCATTTATGTGATAGGCCTGTATTAAAAATAGACATTTACCACAAATTATAGGTATCTTATATTATTAGATATATTATTATAAAACATGCTTTGGTTAAGGAGTTATTGATACTTCAAGTGCAAAATGATGATATAAAACCATGACAAAAATGCACTTTTAAGTACTAATCATCGTGCCTCTTGATGAGGGGTGTTGTGTGTTGGAAAATTATAATTAATTTTTGAGTCTCCACTTAATACTATGTTTATTAGGAACTAATAGTCTGTAAAAGTTTGAATAAGGGGAAGACGCATCACCCCTAGTGCACCTTATCTAAGGTAAATTGCATTGTCGTTTGATTGTTTTTTAAGTCAGATTTTTATTTGTTGGCATTTTTTAAGGCTTAGGGTAGATCTCTCTTCATGAGAGAGTTTCTATCTTATCGGGTTAAATCATAACTGTTCTAAATTCTAAATGTTAACATCACATTTATTTGCACTTTGTATTTTTAATACTTGAGGGTGTACTTTATCATGTAATTTTACACCTACAAATATTAAAGTCTACATCTGGATC
The DNA here is from genome assembly GCF_000495115.2 of Populus euphratica. NCBI lineage: Eukaryota > Viridiplantae > Streptophyta > Magnoliopsida > Malpighiales > Salicaceae > Populus > Populus euphratica. Next base: position 166,292 of record NW_011500105.1, on the reverse strand, counting down.
CTTGAGAAAATTGAAATTTTTTTTTTGATATTTTGGTCAAACCCTAATGGGTGATCATAAACTGGTTATGATATCTATTTTTGGGTTTTCAAAACATGAGAAATATGTTTTTTCTTTAATGAAAACATGCTTGAAAAATTTTAGAATTTGGCCATATGTATAAAAATAATTTTTTAAAAATAGAAATTGATTTAAAATATTTTTAAATTGTTTTTTGAAATATTTTGGAGAAAACCAGATATTTTAATACCGGATTTGTATTTTACAGTGTAAATATACAAACCGATATTATGTAAAATTAATAGAAAAATATTTAAGAAATTCACAAATTTTTTAAAGAATTTTTTGAATTTTTATTTTGAATTTTTTGTTTTTTTAAATATATAATATAATATTATACATATAAATAAATATTTTTAAAACATGTGGGCTGGGCCGAGCGTAGCCTAGAAGAGGTGGGCCAACATCGGCTCAAAATGATTGGGCCGATGTTGGCCTAGAATTTTTTTTGGGCTGGGTTGGACCCAGCCATTTGGATTGGTCGTAACTGGCCCGACCCAAATGAAGGTAGCTAATTAATTAGCTACTGCATGTAGAAATGAATTCTACATGCAGCAGCCATGACGGGGAAGGATAAAGAACGGGGAAAGAGACAAGGTAGGGAGGAGAAAGATGCCTGGTGTGGGGTCTTGGTCGTGATGTGGTTGTTCAGACGGTGGTTCAAGGAGCGTCGACTGAGATGATGGTGGCCGTAGTCGGCTATGGGAGGAGGAAGAAAACGTTACAGAAGAGGGAGGCAGCCAAAAGGAGAAAAGCGAAAAGAGTCATGATGGCTGCTTAGTGGCCGGTAGGCTTCCTATAGTGGTGAAGAAGGTTTTCTAGCCAACGGTGACGGTTGTGGTGGTGGTTGAAGGCACAGCTGAGAAGCAGAAAGAAGAGAGAGAGAGGGGGTAGAAAAGGAAGAAAAAACAGGGGAGGTGGTTGGTTTTTCTCTCACTTTGGACCCGATTTATAGGCGGTGAAAGAGGGCAATCTTGTCTACGCTGTGGTAAAATTTCAGCCTTTGTTTTGGTTAGGAAGGATTCTAACCGTTGGTTCAAAGTAGGTATGGTGCACTTTCAAATCTGCCGAAAAAGCTACCTGAGCTGGCATGTTTAAGCCGGATTCTACACCGATGGGTTGTCATTCCGACTTAACTACTCACACCATGATGTAGAGGAACTGCATATGATCATTTCCGTGCAAGTTTGATTAAATTTGGTGGATGTTTAGTGCATTAAATGCACCAGTAAAGTAGGCTATCGAACCAGCTTTAACCGGATAAAAGAAGAAGACAATGAACAATGACCAGACCACACGTCGTTGGTCCTCCTTTTTTTTGTAAAACAACTTTGTTTTCGACTGAAATATGGATTTTTACTAAATTTTAATTGAGTCCTTTTTCCTTCAATTGCTTTCAATTGAACCCCTAATTGACCTTGAACTTTTGATTTAATGCAATGAAGCCCCTCCTAAACTTCAATTGGAACCCGAAGTTATGCGCCTTTTACAATATGGTCCTTAGACTTGGAATTTGACAATTTAACCCCTAATTAACCATTAAACTTTAATTTCTTCAATTTAGTCCCCAATTTTTCTCAACTAAGCCCCTAAAGTGTGGCGCCTCTTGTAGATTGGTCTCTGGATGTGAATTCTGTTAATTTAACCTCTAATTGACCCCAAAACTTGGAATGTTCTTGCAATTTTGCCCCTGATTTCAATCAATTAACTTGGTCAAAATTAAATTTGATCTCTTAAAATTTTAATATTCTCAATTAAGCCTAAATTAAACTTCCAAACTTAATTTTTCACCAATTAAGCCCCAATTAAAATTAATTTGATCCATTTAAAGTATAATTAAGTCATTGCACTTAATTAAATTTTTCAATTGAACTCAAATTAATTCTTAAACATAATTAAAATTTAATTTGCCCATAATTAAATCAAATTGGCCTATTAAAAATTTAATTATGTCCTTGGACTTAATTTTTCACTAATTAAGCCCCAAATAAAATTAATTTGACCCATTTAAAGTATAATTAAGTCTTTGCACTTAATTAAATCCTTTAATTGAACTCAAATTAATTCTTAAACATAATTAAAATTTAATTTGACCCATGATTAAATCAAATTGGCCTATTAAAAATTTAATTATGTCATTGGACTTAATTTTTATGCAAATTCATCCTATAATCATTTAATTTGAATTTGAATTTGTATTTGTTATCTCTTCTTGAGCATAATGGAGTATAATTAGGCCTTTAATTTCCTCCAAAAATTGCAGCTTGATTTTCCTGTATGCGTTCTCCACGTTGAAAGCTATTATTTTATTTTTTGATTTTTATTTTGAAAAAAAGTAAATTTTTTAGGAATAACCCAGAATTAGGTTATCAAAATTATTATTTTAATTTCTTTGTCTTTTATTTTTTTTAGTTTTTATTTAATATCTATTATTTTAATTATTATTTATTTTATTTAAGATAATTTATAAAATTATATTTTTTTAATTCATTCTCATTCAAATTTTTAATTTATAAGATTTGTTTCTTATTATTTTAATAAACTTCAAAAAAATAAAACATTAATAAGTTATTTTTTATGATATAACTAAATATTAAAAAGTATTTTCTAACTTATTTTTTATTACATTATTAAATATCAAAAAAATAATTTATTTTTTTAAGATTTATTTTGTTAAATTTTATTTTTTAAAAAACATTATTTTTCAGTAAAAATACGAAGCTTTAAAAAAAAATATTTAGCAAATCAAGTACAGAGAATATATGGACGGAAATAAATTGAATAATTGAGGAGAGAAGCAAGAACCTTGGGTCCCAAGTTGCTTTATGGGGTATTTTCCGGTTCTTGGACTTTTATGTTGATTGAATTTACTGTTTCCTTTTCAATGACTTTTGAGAAAAAGAAGGGGAATAGAGAGTGCCACGTGTGCATAACAATATTATCATGTCAAGTGATCTCCATCCAATCTAATTCCAGCCCCAGACTTGACAAGATAAATGATGTCAGATATCCTGTTTTTTTAAGAAAAAACAAAGAAAAATGGAATGCAATCAGAAGATAAAATGGATTTTAATTAAGATATTTTATTCACAATACTGTAAATGATATGGAGAAATTATTGTTTTCTTACCTAATATATTATGAATTATAATAGTAATTTATAATATTTTTTTCTACTTTTCTAATTTTTTTGCATTTATTTTTATTGATTTTGCTTTTTAATTATTGAACTAGTTAAAAAAATTCTTTGTAATTTTTTTTAAATATTATGAATTGCTGGAGTGTTTTTCCAAATAGTTTTTCTATTTTATTTTTTTATTTTTTAAAATTATTTTTTATAATATTGAACGGATTGAAAATTTAATTTTACAATTTTTTTTAAAACATTGTTGATTCCTACATTGTTTCTTCAAATGATTGTTTTATGATTTTCTCTAAAATTATCTTTTTATTTTATTTTTTTAATATTGAGTTGATTAAAAATTAGAGTTACAATATGTGAGGAAAATATGGTAACTTTTCTCGAAAATTATTGTGAATTACTATAGTGTTTATTTCTATATGATTTTTTTTTTGTTTTTGTTATGTTTTTTCCTAAAATTTTCTTTGTCAATTTTATTTTTTAAAATATTAAGTTAGTTAAGAATTGCAATTATAAGTAAATACAAGTTTTTCCTCACAAAATACTATGAATTGATATAGTTTTTCCTCATGTGATTTTTTTCCAGTTTCTTTTGTGTTTTTTGTAATATATTTTTTCAAAATTATCTTCGTTGATTTTTTTTTAATATTTAGTTGGTTAGAATTTAACTTTGTAATAAAGCTTGATCATATGGGAAAAGCATTGTAGCTTTCCTCACAAAATATTATGAATTGGTACTACTTGACCACTTTTTATGATCGACTTGTTTTAACTTGCAAGTGCATGAGTGTGTGATGTAGCAATTAATATGGTAAGATCGAGGTCATATCTACAGGAAGCTAGATCTGGAAATTAAGTTAGATAACAAAAAAACTCAAGAGAAATTAAATTAACAATAACTTGATTGAAAATAATTAATGGATTTGTTTCAAAGATGAAAACGTGTAAATAGATTTTAAATGACAAGAAAAAGTAAGTTTTGGTCTAAATCAATTTTAATGATAATGTATTGTTGATTCCTTCAACATATATAACATAACTCAACCTAACATCAACGATGGTGATATTAGATTGGAAGATATTATAATGAAGTTTAAAAAGATGAAGATTGATTATTGGTTAAGAATGAATAAATACTTTCATATTAAGTAAGATATTGAATCAAGCAATCTTTATACCAAAACTAAAGTTTATGTATAAAAATTCAAGATTATAATATTACCTAAATGATTTCTAAAATTTCTTTGTAATAATAGAACATTCATTTAGAAAATCAGAAGATAAATATTAAGAGTCATTCACATCTTAAAGAACTCATCTCAATTATTATTATCCTTGATTTGGATCCAAGAAAGAGAAAGAGATTAGCCAACCATGATTATATATAAGAACACTTTAATAAACATGAAATAACTTGAATCAAATTAAAAAAATAATTTTTATAAACTAAAAAACTAAAATCTACAAAGAAGAACACAACACAATTTCAATAAAAGCCTTTGTTGAAGGTGGCTATTAAATACATATTTATAGGAAATTCTATGAGCTTTCCAAATCATTAAATAAAAGCTCATTTGGACACCTAAATCAAAAGTTATGGGTAAAACACTGAAAGTTGTTCTGAAAAATCAAATCAGACCAACTTGGAAACCATTTTAGTGCATGTTTTTCTTCTTCCTTTATGAGCTGTGTCTTTTTTTTTTTATCTAAAATAATATAAAAATATCCCCTTTAGCTTTCCATTCATGTGCTTGCCCTCTTGAATCAAAGGATTATCCAAAATAAATTAATTGTTATTTGTTGTATAAACATTTAAGATCATGGATTGTGTTTGAGCTGATTTGGGGCTGAATTTATGCATCATATAAGAATAAAAATGTACCTATTACTATGACTAAGATTGACATTGAAACCTTAAGTATTTGATAGTTGAAGTTTGTACATAATATAAGATAAGTTTGAACTTGAAATAGATCATATGATAGTGTTTTCTAGAATTGAAATAGAATTGATTTTTGGGGCAAATTTGAAGCACTTATTTGAACCAAGATTTGTGATGCAATGATATTATTCAATAGTTTTACCCATATTTTGCTAGTGTTTTACCTATGTTTTATATATATATATAATGCCTTGATATTCTTTGTTGTTTGTTTTGAAGGCACTTTTAGATTAAAGATGCAAAAAAGAGTAAATTTGAGGTAATTAAGAGATTTGACCTTTAGTTGATGTTTTGTGTAGAATGTGAGCTCTAGAGGTCAAAATGAAATGATTCTAGTGGCATTAAAAAGCTAACATCCATACCTTTTTGGAAATCTAAGGCAGGAAAATAAAATAAGAAAGAGCATTGAAATTGCAGCTTTCAAATTCAAATATCACAATCTACCACTATTGATCTTTGGTCATTCCTACTTGAATATCTGGAGCTATAGAAGTCCAATTGATGTAAGATAAATTTCATTTGGATTCTTGACTCAAAGGTGTATAAATGCTCAAAACTTCAGTAAAAAATAATGTCATATGAGGGAGATGATTTTTTAAAGATAACAACTAAATTCTCCCAGCAAACAAGTTTCATGAAGGAACGAGTCCAAATTGTGTTTCAAAGCATCTAAAACGATATCCAAGTTTTTATTTCAGCAATTTAGTTCCTTTAAGTCAAAGCTTGAAGCTTTCATGCAAGACTATTTTTCTTTTTTTGGAAAAATAGATATTGAATTATTTAAATGTGAACTGTTTACTTAAAGGAGGACTATTTTGTAAAATAGAGATTAGGGTTTCCTAGGATATAAAACGAATGAGAGAAGAGAAGGGGGGCACCCACCCAAGAGAAGAGAAACACCCCTCTCCATTAAGAAACTCGAAATTATGCATTATTCTTTCTTTTTTTTTATTAGTTATTTAACAAACATGCAAGGCTAAACACTTTTTCTTGGTTGTAAGGATACAAAAACCTTCAAATTTCAATAACTATGACATTTATTTTACCTTTTCTTTTCAGTTTATATGATGAACATGTTTATTATCCTATGCTTATTTTTCATATAATTGTTACTGTTGCAAGGTGCGCGAGCATCTACTGGCGATGGCAGAGGCTCTTGTCATGCCTCCTGATGAGGGGTGTTGTATGTTGGAAAATTAGGATTAATTTTTGGAAGTCGCCTCCTAGTATTATGGTTACTAGGAACCTATGGTCTTCGAGAGTCTCAAATAAGGGACTAGTTGTGCAAGAGGAAGACACATCACCCATAGTGCACCCTCCCTAAGGTAAGCCGCGTTGTCGTTTGATTGTTTTTTAAGTTAGGTTTCTATTTGTTGGTCTTTTATAAGGTTCATGGTAGATCTCTCTTCATGAGAGATTTTCTACCTTATCGGGTTAAATCCTAACTGTTCTAAAGTCTTAATTTTAGCATGACATTTATTTACACTTTGTATCTTTAGTACTTGAGGGAGTACTTTATCAAGTAATTTTACACCCACAAATATTGAAGTCTACATTCTAGATCCTTGAGAAAATTGAAAAAAGATTTTTTTATATTTTGGCCAAACTCTAATGGGTGATCATAAATTGGTTATGATATCCATTTTTTGGGTTTTCAAAACATGATAAATATGCATTTTTTTAATGAAAACATGCTTGAAAATTTTTAGGATTTGACTGTATGCATGAAAATAATTTTTTAAAATAGATATTGATTTAAAATTTTTTTGAAATATTTTGGAGAAAATCGGATATTTTAATACCAAATTTGTATTTTACAGTGTAAATATACAAACCGATATTATGAAAAATTAATAGAGAAATATTTAAGAAAATCACAAATTTTTTTAAGGATTTTTTGTTTGTTGTTTTTTTAAAATAAATATATAATATAATATTATATATAAAAAAAATTATTAAAACATGTGGGTTGGGCTAAGCGCAGCCCAGAAGAGGTGGGCCAACATCAGCCCAAAATGGTTGGGTCGATGTTGGCCGATAATTTATTTTTTGGGTCGGGCCTAACTCATCCATTTAGATTGGCTGCTGTATGCAGAAAGGAATTCTACATGCAGCAGCCACGACGGGGGAGAATGAAGAACAGGGAAATAGGCAAAGTAGGGAGGAGGAAGATGTCTGGCGTGGGGTCTCGGTCATGATGTGGTTGCTCGGCCGGAGGTTGAGGAAGCGTCGGCTGAGATGATGGTGGTCGTAGTCGGCTGTGGGAGAGGAAGAAAAGGTTGCAAAGGAGGGAGGGGGTTGATTGCTACTTAAAAGTGTATTTTTATCAAGATTTTATATCATTATTTTGCACTTGAAGCATCAATAAGTCCTTAACTAAAACATGTTTTATAACAATAGATCTAATAATATAATATACCTTTAATTTGTAGTAAATGTTCATTTTAAATGCAGGTCTATAACATAAATGAAAGGAGTGATTGATGAATTTAAGAACTGAAATTGAAAGGATAAAGAGATGGCCAAACTTAGAAAAGAGATGTCGGTGCAATCCAAACCGGAACACTGTTCGGTAATTGGGTCATATCTGGAGCTATAAA
>NW_011500105.1:156355-157895 GCF_000495115.2 Populus euphratica | reverse complement strand
GACATACCATTAGTGGATCCTCTAACCTTGACATTGTTTGTTATCATTGTTTAATCCTTACATTAATTTTCCATCTCAAAGTTCTCATCAACCTTTCTTCTTCTTTTTTATTATTGTTATTATTATTATTATTATTATTATTATTACTACTACTACTACTACTACTATACTACTACTACTACTATAAATATTATTAGTATTATTATTGTTACTATTATTATTATTATTGTTGTTGTTGTTACTATTGTTGTTGTTTATAATTTGTACAATTAACTTCCCTGTTGTTCGACCCCGGTCTTGCCGGGTTATTTATTATTTCAATACTCCTGCACTTGAGAAAATACATCAATCTTTTGGTCGTGTCAGCAGCAAGAAGGCGAAGAGAGGAAAGAATCACGGTGGCTGCTTAATGGTCAATAGGCTTTCTATGGTGGAGAGGAAGGTTTTCCAGCCGATGGTGACGATGGTTGTAGTGGTTGAAGGCACGACTGAGAAGGAGAAAAGAGAGAGAGAGAGAGGCGGTAGAAAAAGAAGAAAAATAGGGGAGGTGCCTGGTTTTTTTCGACTTTGGACTTGAATTTTTCCCCTTCAAGCCATCAAATTTACCTCTATTTATAGACGTGGAAGAGGACAATCTTGTCTGCTCTGGTGTAAAATTTCAGCCCTGGATTTTTTTAGGAAGAATCCTAACCGTTGGTTCAAAGTAGGTGTGATGTTTTGAAAATTAATAGGAAAGGGCAACCAAGCCCTTGGTGGCTTAAATAGTAAGTATAATTAAATAACGGGTATTATAGTAATTGAATAATATTTGATAAATATAAATAGAAACAAAAGAAACAAAAAGAGAGAGTTGTGTTTTTGAGAGCAAACCGTGAAAGAAGAAGAAGAAGAAGAGAAAAGAGGAGAACAGAAGAGAAAAGAAAGAGATTGAAATGAAATAAGTTTAAAGGTAAGATTTAAGTTGTTAAATGTATAAATATGTTCTTTGAATTTTAAATTTCTGTTTTGATAAATATTAGGGTTTTGAAAATTTGTGTTTTGGGTTAATTGATGAATTAATTTAAATGTTATAAGGTTGATTGTTGTGGGTAATTGATTATTTAGTTGATTATGGAAGATTGTAGGTAAAGATGATGATTTTGAGTTATGATTTGTGTTAATGGTGAATTTTGAGTTAGAAGTCTGGAAAGAACAGTAGGTAATCTGTGAAAAATTCTGGGTTTGAGGTTGAAGATGATGAAAATTCAATTTGGTCTCTCAATTTATGGAAATTAATGTTGAAGATGATGAAAATTCAATTTAGTCCTAAACCTTGGGAAAATTATAATTTGACCCCTAATTGTATTTTGAGATTCTGTACAGTGTTATTATAAGGTTAAGGATGATGAATCTCAGTTTGATAATTGATTTGGAATATTTCCAGTTTGGTCCTTAAATTTAAGAATTTACATTTTAGTCCCTAAACTTTGGGAAAATTATAATTTGACCCCTAATGGTATTTTGAGATTCTGGACAGTGTTATTATGAGGTTAAGGATGAT
>NW_011500105.1:149342-156115 GCF_000495115.2 Populus euphratica | reverse complement strand
GTGAATATCTATTATGCCTTGATATAGAAATTGTCAGTAACTTCATGCTAACAGAAAATAGTTAGTCTATGTGCACATAGTATTCTGTATACCTAATTGATGAGAGAAGCATCAGCCTATGGTGACTGATCATCCCACAGTGGTCACCTTCGGGTGTCATCTGGTCACTTTTGAGTGTCATATGGTCACCCCGGGTGTCATCTGGTCACCTTCTGGTGTCATCTGATCTTTGACATGTATTCCACTACGTTATGATAATATGTTTAGTATGCGTATGTATATGTATATGTATATCAAGATAAATCATCTGATAAAATATTTATATGAAAAATAATCTAAAATGTATATTAAATATTATTCCCTCACTGAGTTGGTTGAACTCATCCTACATTCTTAATATTATTTCAAGTTTTTAGTTTCTGATAGCAATTGGATTTTGTTGAGTGTTCCTGCTTCTTCAGTTTTGGGTTGGTATACCTTACTTATTGTTCAAGGTTGTTTTGATTCGATATCTTAGACACTCTATTATTACTCTGTTTTAATTAAGTTTGGATTTTGACAATGTAATAAGTATTATGAATTATTATTTTTATTTTAATTACTGATGAAGAGTTTTGGACTATCTTTTGGATTCATAAATTTTGAATAATATAATATTTCTGAAGATTATGAAATGCTGCGTATTTTTAAATAAATTATTCTTTTGATACGTCTGTTCTGAGGCTTAGCATAGGTGGGGGGTCCTTTCGACACTGCTCTTGCGTTGCCGGTCATGGACCTGGGATTCGGGTCGTGATAGTAGGCATGGTGCACTATCAAATTTGCTGAAAACGTTGCCTGGGTTTACATGTTTAGGCTGGATTGTACGCCGACGGGTTGTCATTTCGACTCAACTATTCACACCATGATGTAGAGGAACTGCATATGATTATTTTCGTGCAAGTTTGGTTAAATTTGGTGGACATTTAGTGCATTAAATGCACCTGCAAAGTAAGCTACCAAATCAACTTTAACCAGGTAAAAAAAGAAGACAATGAACAGTGACCAGACGACGTGTTATCTGGTCATCTCTTTGTTTTTTTTTTGTTTTTTTGGTAAAACGGCGCCATTTTGGATTGAAATAGGAATTTTTACTAAATTTCAATTGAATGCTTTTTCTTTTAATTGCTTTCAATTGAACCCTTAATTTACCCTAAACTTTTGATTTAATGCAATGAAGCCTTTTACAATATAGTCCTTGATCTTGGAATTTGTTAATTTAACCCCTAAGTAATCATTAAACTTTCAATTTCTTCAATTTAGCCCCCAGTTTTTCTCAATTGAGCCCCTAAAGTGTAGCATCTCTTGCTGATTGGTCCCTGGATGTGAATTTTATCAATTTAACCCTAATTGACTCTAAAACTTGAATTTTCTTACAATTTTACCCCTAATTTAAATCAATTAACTTGATAAAAATTAAATATGGTCTCATAAAATTTCAATATTTTCAATTAAGCTCAAATTAACAATCAATTAACTTGATAAAAATTAAATATGGTCTCATAAAATTTCAATATTTTCAATTAAGCTCAAATTAACCTCCCAAACTTAATGCTTTACCAATTAAGCCCCAAACACAATTAATTTGACCCATTTAAAATATAATTACATCCTTACATTTAATTAAATCCTTTAATTAGACCTAAATTAATTCTTAAACATAATTAAAATTTTATTTGGCCCATGATTAAATCAAATTGGCCTATTAAAAATTTATTATGTCCTTGGACTTAATTTTTCATTGATTAAGTCCCAAAAAAATTAATTTGACCTATTTAAAGTATAATTAAGTTTTTGCACTTAATTAAATCCTTCAATTGAACTTAAATTAATTCTTAAATATAATTAAAATTTAATTGGCCCATGATTAAATCAAATTGGTCTATTAAAGTTTAATTATGTCATTGGACTTAATTTTTATGCAAATTCAGCCAATAATCATTTAATTTGACCTTAAATTTGTATTTTTTATCTGTTCTTGGGCACAATGGGGTACAATTAGACCTTTAATTTCCTCCAAAAATTGCAGCTCGATTTTTCAGTCTACTTTCTCCACATTGCCAGCCATTATTTTATTTTTTTATTTTTATTTTAAAAAAATATTTTTTTTTGGAATAACCCAGAATTGGGTTGTGACAGTTATAGCGGACTCTAAATTATTATTGTAGACAATCTATTGTTAAGTTTGATATCAAAACAGGAGTTGTAGTTTATGAACTTGTGAAGCAACTAAGTTTAATAATTGTGGCGGTTCTACGTTATTCATCTGAGAAAGAACATTCAATCAAATGAAACATCTTGTTTTTTTGATTAATCAACTTATTTAGTTCTTAAAGGTGCAATTGAATTAAATTACTAGTGTGGACACTATGGTTATTTAATGGTTACGTTTATTATACGGTGGATCCGTTAACTAATGAATGTTAAGAAGAGATAAATATTCAGAATATAAATTGAGGTTTTGTTTCCATGATTAGTTCTGATTTCTGTAGGTGGATGTGTGCTTGTGACCAAAATTTGTTCTCTTGATAATTTTCTGATTTTATTTAATTTTGCTTGATAGTTTTCTGTTTTCTTTGGCTTTACCCTAGATAACGTCTAAAACCCCCCCATGTTGCATATCATCTGGCATAAAAATTTAACGCGAAGCTTCCTCATGGGATTGACCCCATACTTGCTTTATATTATCTTATATGTTGTGTTTTAAGTTAGGGAATTAATTTGTGTGACTACGACATCGCAACAATTTGCTTCAAACTTCAACTAGATTTCTCTTTAATTTTTTGTTTCGAATTCCGATGTTAAATTTTCTGAAATAATCCATTTAAACTCTAAAAACCTATCGAAACATTAAAACAAACTTCATTCCTAAAAAGCACATTAATTATTATAAAAATCCCCAAATAAAAACAATAAATATAATTATAAAATAAAAGACTTAATGATACTTTTGATATATAATCAGCTAGAGTGTCTTCCCACATGATTTTTTTCTTATAATTTTTTTTCTAATTATCTTTGTCAATTTATTGTTTTAATATTGAGTTATTTGAGAATTACAATTACAAGTCATTACAACTAAGGTTAAATCATGTGAAAAAGCACTGTAGCTTTCCTCACAAAACACTGTGAATTGTTACAATTTTTCCAACATGATTTTTTTCTCTTTTTAGTGTTTGTTTTTTTCTCTAAAATTATTCCAATCAAATTTTTTTAATATTGAATTGATTAAGAATTTAGTTTTATAATTTAAAAAAAAAAACAATGTGAATTATTGTAGTATTTTCCCATATGGTTTTTTTTTATGATTTTTTTCAAAAGTATTTTTGTCGATTTTTTTTAATATTGAGTTGATTAAGAATTATAATTACAATAAAACTAAGTTATATGTGGAAAGCGTTGTGATTTTTCTCACAAAATACTGTGAATTTCTATAATATTTTTTCAAATAGTTTTTTATTTTTACTTTATTGAGGATATAGATTTGCAAATTTTCTTGCCAAGTCACGCTATCAAGTGTATCCATTAAATTATTATATATAAAAAAGTGTATCAATTAAATAAAGGAACTTGCTATTATGGTTTCTGTCCACATTCCTCGATGCTGATGGCACCTCAACGAGTATGGGATGCCACATTTTCTTATGTCTACTTCTCCATGCTCCATCCCTACATATACACGCACAGCACTATAAGTTTAATCCAATTCATAAGAGAAAGTGAATAGCATTAGGCAACAGAAAGATGATCAATTTGGCCGATGGAAAGCATGATCCTGAGCTACTTAAAGCTCAAGCTCATATATGGAATCACATATTCAGCTTCATAAACTCAATGTCTCTAAAATGTGCAATTGATCTAGGCATACCCGATATCATCAACAAACACAGCAAACCTGTGACCCTCCCTGAGCTCATTGCCACCCTACCTGTCCACCCTAGCAAAGCTCGTTGTGTCCCTCGCCTCATGCGCTTGTTGATCCATTCTGGTTTCTTTGAGAAACAAAAGGTTAGCGAAGATGATCAAGAAGAAGGTTATGTTCTCACCAATGCATCCCAGCTTCTCCTCAAGGACAATCCCTTTAGTGTAGCACCATTCTTGCAAGCCGTGCTTGACCCAATTTTAACAAAGCCATGGCATTTTGTGAGCACTTGGTTAAAAAATGATGATCCCACTCCATTTGACACGGCTCATGGGAGGACATTTTGGGACTATGTTGGCCATGAACCAGTGTTTAACCATTTATTTAATGATGCCATGGCTAGTGATGCTCGTTTGGTTACGAGAGTGTTAATTAATGAGTGCAAGGAGGTGTTTGAAGGGTTGGGTTCATTGGTGGATGTTGGAGGTGGCACCGGAACCGTGGCCAATTCCATAGCCAAAGCATTCCCACATTTGGATTGTACTGTATTCGATCTCCCACATGTGGTAGCTGATTTACAGGGTAGTGAAAACTTGAAATATGTTGGCGGAGACATGTTTGAGGCTATTCCTCCTGCCGATGGAATTGTTCTAAAGGTATGAACTTCTAGTTTTATCTGATTATAAAATTTGATGTCAATATCCATATAATTACGCTTATATTTAAATCTTATATAACTTGGTACAATTTGCCTGAAGTTCTTATCAAATGATCATTGCGACTTAAATATAATATTTTGGTCAATATTACTCAAAATTTTAATTGATTATTAGCCATAACAGATGCATTTTAAGAATCATGAAACTGAAGGTAAAATTATATTCCTCTAATATTATTTTCCATGGACAATATCTTTCATCATCAATCGTTTATATATAAATATAAGTCTGGTAGTATATTGTTTAAAGTCTATGTATAGCTCTTTATTCTCTTTGTGAGGAAAACAGTGGATTCTACATGACTGGAATGATGAAGAATGTGTTAAGATACTTAAGAAATGCAAGGAAGCAATCAAGGACAGGGAAGGAGGGAAGGTGATGATCATAGAGATGATGATGGAGAACCAGAAAGGAGAAGACGAATCAATTGAAACACAAATATTCTTCGATATGCTCATGATGATTTTGTTCACTGGCCAAGAAAGAAATGAGAAAGAATGGGCTAAACTATTTTCCGATGCTGGTTTTAGTAACTACAAGATAACTCCCATACTGGGTTTAAGGTCTATCATTGAAGTATTCCCTTGATGAGGAGAGCAATTGTTGCCTTTTAAGCATCTACTTAGCTGCCCCTGAGAATTACCTAATATCCCTTGTGTTCCAAGAAGCACGTTGCTGGTTGTTCCTACCTTGTGTTTCATTCTGGGTTTCTTTTTCTATTGTGTGGGTAATCATATCAAGGATCAAATAAGTTATTTCTCTTACATAAATAAATAATTACTTACTTATTATAAATAGATTGTTACTTTCACAGTTATGTCGTGGGCGTTTGGGACTGTCTTTGAAAAATGTTTTTAAAAAAAAATTAAATTTTTTTTCTTTCAATTAATATATTTTTAATATTTTTAAATTATTTTGATGTTCTGATTTTAAAAATAATTTTTAAAAATAAAAAATATTATTAACATATTTTTATGAGTAAAACTTATAATTATAATCACATTTTCAAATATACTTTCTACTATTTCACAACTAAAAGAATATGTCTGCACGCATGTGAGAGAGAGAAGAGAAAAATAAATATTAAAATATAAAATAAATAAAATATTTTATTATTACAAATTAAATTAAAATTCATTAGTGTTTTAGAGTTTTACGATGAATTGTAAACAGAATAATGCACGGTCAGATGACTAATGAGCCTTTCAGTAATAGCTTTTGTATAGTATATGCAAATGCATCGTCTATCTCTAGTAGTTAAGGACATGTATTTATTTTCTTGATCTCTTAAATTCATGTCTTGTTTCAAAATAAGTTATTTATGTTATACTAGCATGCATTTATAATTGTGTATGTGAGGTTGTGGGTTCGAGCATTATATCCTGTATCTTACTATAATAAATAAATAAATAAAATAAAAAATAAAAAATAAAAAATTGGCCTCGATGTGCTGGCGTTTCTTAGGCCACGCATCTAGGATATTTTCCACAAACTCATGACTTTTTTTATTGGGAATTTGGGTTTTTTGCTTTTCTTTTTTCTTTTTGATTTTTTTTAATTATATCTTTTATTTTATTTTATTTTTTAATATTATTTTAATTTTTATATTTTTTATTATACAATAAAAAACAATTTGGCTTTTTTTTCTTGGGTCTAATGTTTTTTTTTTAATTCTATCATTTAATATAGAGTTTTTAATTTTTTGGGTTTTCTTTGACATTTTTTTATCTTCTTTTTTGTTTCAATTCTTTTTTTAATATGATGTTTTATTTAATTTTATATTTTAGTATTGTATTAATTTTTTAATATTAGATACATCTAACGAACAAGATTGAAATATTTCTCTTATAATTTAATTTAAAATTTAGTTTAGACAACTAATTATATCAAAAAAATTTAAGTTTAATCTATTATACCGAACTCACGCTGACACCGAAAGGTTTTTGTTAATCTAAATATTATTTTTTATGTTTAATTTTTTTTTTCATGTTCAATAAGATAGTAGCCCTTCCTCCCCAAAGAGAAAGCAGGGCATTCACCTCTATCAATGACCTGAGAAAAGCAGCCTTTCTTAATATAGAACCCGAAGGCGAGCTACCCTGCTCGTGACACATAGATAGGGCTTGCTGCTCCTTCCCGTCCCTCCAGTTCTT
>NW_011500105.1:133364-149199 GCF_000495115.2 Populus euphratica | reverse complement strand
ATGATATATATATATATATATATATATATATATATGTTGTTTCTTCTTTTTTGTTCATATTGTTTCCTCTTTTTTCTTCTATACTTTCTAGCGTTAGGTGTTAACTTTTATAAATCTATGTTTGCATTTCAATATTTTACTCACATTTTCTTTGGTTTTTAATATGGGGTATGATTCTAATTATGATTTTTATGAAAAAAAACTTATTTAGATTTAAATAATAAAGATAAAAAATATATTCTTAAAAATTAAAGGAATAATAAAGATTATCTTTTCCCATTTCAAACATATATTCTTAATAATGATTAATAATGAGAATTTTTCGAGCTCAAGCTCATGTCTCTAAAATGTGCTATTCTACTAGGCATACCTGATGTTAATCATGGAAAACCCATGACCCTTTCTGAACTTGTCGCTGTCTTGCCGATTTACCCATCCAAACCCCCTGGAGTCTATCGCCTTATGCGCATATTGGTCCATTCTGGTTTCTTTGCGACACAAAATAATAGTGGAGAGACTGAAGGAGAAGGATATGTCCTCACCAATGCTTCTCAACTCCTTATCAAGGACAACCCTTTGAGTGTAACACCATTCTTGCTAGCCCTGCCTGATCCAATTTTAACACAACCATGGCATTATGCAAGCGTTTGGTTCCGAAATGATGTCCCTTCCGCATTCTATACGGCCCATCAAAGGACATTTTGGGAGTATGCTGACCATGAAACAAAGTTCAATCATTTCGTTAATGAAGATATGGCAAGTGATGCTCGATTGGTTTCGAGTGTGTTGGTAAATGAGTGCAAGGGAGTTTTCGAAGGGTTAAATTCGTTGGTTGATGTTGGGGGTGGCGCTGGAACTGTGGCCAAGGCAATAGCTAAAGAATTCCAGCATTTGGATTGCACAGTCTTTGATCTCCCACATGTGGTAGCTGGTTTGGAGGGAAGAGAAAACTGGAAATATCTTGGTGGAGACATGTTGGAGGCGATTCCTTAAGCGGATGCAATTCTACTGAAGGTGAAATGACTTTTTTTAACTGATCAAAACAGTATGACTAAGCATATACAACACCAAAACTTAAAAAAAAAAAAAAATCTTATTTCAGTTTAGACTATTAACACTTCTAACATGTTTTTATTTCATTATTGATGACAATCAGTGGATTCTTCATGGCTGGAATGACGAGGAATGTGTGAAAACACTCAAGCAATGCAAGGAAGCAATTAAGGGCCGAGAAGGAGGAAAGGTGATTATCATAGATACGGTGTTGGAGAACAGTAAGGAGGTAGAAGGGTCAACTGAGACACAGCTCTTCTTTGATATGCTGATGATGATCTTGGTCGCAGGAAAAGAAAGAAACGAGAAAGAATGGGCTAACTATTCACTGATGCTGGCTTCAGTAAATATAAGATCAACCCCGTTCTGGGTTTAAGATCTCTCATTGAAGTTTATCCTTGATAAGCTAGCTCTTGATCACCCATGTATCATACTATATGAAAATCATAACAAATAATGTCTCTAGATTGTCATGTATTAAACATATTGCCTTGTTGCAAAATCGTAGTAAATAAATTAGTCTTTACAATAGATAGTTTTTCCGCGTAGGTCATTTAACATAAAAAAAATATGTTAAATAAGGCTAAGCAGTCATGCCATCCTGAGTAACCTAGGCCTACCAGGCCGAAATAAGGCTAAGCACTTACGCCAACCTGACCGGTCGAAGCACCTAGATGTTTTTTATTTATTTAATTAAGGTGATGACATGCACTCTTTTAAAGAAAAAAAGAGAGGCAAATGATATGTTATGTATCACACTGATGTACTGACCCGTGAACAAAATGTTATTTTCAATCGAAAAATAATTTGAAAAAATATAAATAATTTTTTTTTAAAAAAATAGTAATAATTAATTTTTATTTTTATTTTTTAAATATTAGAATAATATATTTTTTTATTTTTTTAAAATTATTTTTTACATCAGCAGATTAAAATAATCTAAATACATTTAAAAAATTAATTTAAAATAAAAAATAAAATAAAAATTATTTTTAAAACATAAAAATAAACAAATATGATAGCCACATGAATGTGCTGGTCATGACCATGCTATTTTTAGATAGATTAGAGAATTTATGAGTATTTTAGTTTTTATATTCAAAATTTAATAGCCAAGCAATCTAAAAATATCCTCTACCATTCATCTTTCTCGTATTAAATTACATAAAAATTATATGTATGGTCAAGAAAAAGATCAAGTTATTTTTCACCTTATTTTTTATAATATAACTAAATATTGAAAAGTATTTTCTAACTTATTTTTTTATTATATTATTAAATATCAAAAAAATAATTTATTTTTTTTAGATTTATTTGGTTAAAATTTATTTTTAAAAAAATTATTTTTGAGTAAAAATACGAAGCTTTAAAAAAAATACTTAGCAAATCAAGTACAGAGAATATATGGACGGAAATAAATTAAATAATTGAGGAGAGAAGCAAGAACCCTGGGTCCCAGGTTGATTTTTAGGTGTTTTTTCCCGTTCTTGGACTTCGATGTTGATTGACTTTACTGCTTCCGTTTTTAATGATTTTTGAGAAAAAGAAGGGGAAGAGAGAGCGGCACGTGTGCATAACAATATTATCTTGTCAAGTCATCTCCATCCAATCTAATTCCAACCCTAGACTTGACAAGATAAAAAATGTCAGATATCCTGTTTTTTAAAAATAAAACAAAGAAAAATGGAATGCAATCAGAAGATAAAATGGATTTTAATTAAGATATTTTATTCACAATACTTTAAATGATATGGAGAAATTATTGTTTTTTAACATAATATATACATAATATATTGTGAATTATAATAGTAATTTATAGTATATGTTTTCTTATTTTTTTTCATTTTTTTTAACTTTTCTATTTTTTTGCATTTATTTTTTAAAATTATTTTTATTGATTTTGCTTTTTAATTATTGAAATGGTTAAAAATTTTACTTTATAAGTTTTTTAAAAAATATTGTGGATTGCTACAGTGTTTTTCATATAGTTTTTCTATTTTATTTTTTTATTTTTCAAAATTATAGTTTTTTATTTTTTCAATATTGAGCTGATTGAAAATTTAATTTTATAATTTTTTCTTTAAAACATTGTTGATTCCTATAGTGTTTCTTCAAATGATTTTTTTATGATTTTCTCTAAAATTATCTTTTTTATTTTTTTTAATATTGAGTTGATTAAAAATTAGAGTTACAATATGTGAGAAAAATACTTTGATTAAAAATTAGAGTTACAATATGTGAGGAAAACACTGTAACTTTCCTCGAAAATTATTGTGAATTACTATAGTGTTTTTTTTCATATGATTTTTTTTGTTTTTTTATGTTTTTTCCTAAAATTTTCTTTGTCAATTTTATTTTTTAAATATTAAGCTAGTTAAGAATTGCAATTATAAGTAAATACAAGTTTTTCCTCACAAAATACTATGAATTGATATAGTTTTTCCTCGCATGATTTTTTCCAGTTTCTTTGGTGTTTTTTGTAATATATTTTTTCAAAATTATCTTCGTTGATTTTTTTTTAATATTTAGTTGGTTAGAATTTAACTTTGTAATAAAGCTTGATCATGTGGAAAAAACACTGTAGCTTTCCTCACAAAATATTATTAATTGGTACTACTTGACTGCTTTTTATGATCGACTTGTTTTAACTTGCAAGTGTATGATTGTGCGATGTAGCAATTAACATAGTAAGATCAAGGTCATATCCACAGGAAGCTAGATCTGGAAATTAAGTTAGGTAACAAAAAAACTCAAAAAAAATTAAATTAACAATAACTTGATTGAAAATAATTAATGGATTTGTTTCAAAGATGAAAACGTGTAAATAGATTTTAAATGACAAGAAAAAGTAAGTTTTGGTCCAAATCAATTTTAATGATAATGTATTGGTGATTCCTTCAACATATATAAGATAACTCAACTTAATATCAAAGATGGTGATATTAGATTGGAAGATATTATAATGAAGTTTAAAAAGATGAAGATTGATTATTGTTTAAGAATGAATAAATACTTTCATATTAAGTAAGATATTGAATCAAGCAATCTTTATACTAAAACTAAAGTTTGCGTATAAAAATTCAAGATTATAACATTACCTAAATGATTTCTAAAATTTCTTTGTAATAATAGAACATCATGTAGAAAATCAGAAGATAAACATTAATATTCATTCACATCTTAAAGAACTCATCTCAATTATTATTATTCTTGATTTGGATCCAAGAAAGAGAAAGGGATTAGCCAACCATGATTATATATAAGAACACTTTAATAAATATGAAATAACTTAAATCAAATTAAAATAATAATTTTTATAAACTAAAAAACTAAAATCTACAAAAAAAAACACAACACAATTTCAATAAAAATTCAAACACAAATATAATGCTAATTTTGGACAGCAATTTCAACCCTTCTAAAAGTCTTTGTTGAAGGTGGCTATTAAATACATATTTATAGAAAATTCTATGAGCTTTCCAAATCATTAAATAAAAGCTCATTTGGACACCTAAATCAAAAGGTATGGGTAAAACACCGAAAGTTGTTCTTCAAAATCAAATCAGACCAACTAGCAAACCATTTTAGTGCACATTTTTCTTTCTCCTTTATGAGTTGTCTCTTTCTTTTTTTGACCTAAAATAATATAAAAATATCCCCTTTAGCTTTCCATCCATGTGCTTGCCCTATTGGATCAAAGGATTATCCAAAATAAATTAATTGTTATTTGTTGTATGAACATGTAAGATCATGGATTGTGCTTGGGCTGATTTGGGGCTGAATTTATGCATCATATAAGAATAAAAATGTACCTATTACTATGACTAAGATTGACATTGAAACCTTAAGTGTTTGATGATTGAAGTTTGTACATAATATAAGATAAGTTTGTACTTGAAATAGATCATATGGTAATCTTTTCTAGGATTGAAATATAATTGATTTTTGGGGCAAATTTGAAGCACTTATTTGAACCAAGATTTGTAATGCAATGATATTATTCAATAGTTTTACCCATTTTTTGCTAGTGTTTTACCTATGTTTTTTATATATATATATTGCCTTGATATTCTTTGTTGTTTGTTTTGAAGGTACTTTTAGATGAAAGATGCAAAAAGAAGTAAATTTGAGGTAATTAACAGATTTGACCTTTAATTGATGTTTTGTGCAAAACGGAGCTCTAGAGGTCGAAATGAATTGATTCCTATGGCATTAAAAAGCTAACATCCATACCTTTTTGGAAATCTAAGGCAAGAAATTAAAATAAGGATGAGCATTGAAATTGCAGCTTTCATAGTCAAATATCGCAATCTGCCACTGTTGACCTTTGGTCATTCCTACTTGGATATCTAGAGCTACAGAGGTCCAATTGATGTAAGATAAATTTTGTTTGGATTCTTGACTCAAAGGTGTATAAATGCTCAAAACTTCAGCCAAAAACGATGTCATATGAGAGAGATGATTTTTTAAAGATAACAACTGAATTCTACCAGCAAATAGGTTTCATGAATAAACGAGTCCAAATTATGTTTCAAAGCATCTAAAACGATATCCAAGTTTTTATTTCAGCAATTTAGCTTCTATAAGTCAAAACTTGAAGATTTCATGCAAGGCTATTTTTCTTTTTTTAGAAAAATAGATATTGAATTATTTAAATGTAAATTGTTTACTTAAAGGAGGACTATTTTGTAAAATAAAGATTAGGGTTTCCTAGGATATAAAACGAATGAGAGAAGAGCAGGGGGGCACCTACCCAAGAGGAGAAAAACACCCCCCTTCTCTAAGAAACTTGAAATTAGGCATTCTTCTTTCTTCTTTTTGATTAGTTGTTTAACAAGCATGCAAGGCTAAACACTTTTTCTTGGTTGCAAGGACACAAAAACCTTCAGATTTCAATAACTATGACATTTATTTTACCTTTTCTTTTCAGTTTATATAATGAATATGTTTGTTATCCTATGCTTATTTTTCATATAATTGATACTATCGCGGGGTGCGCGAGCATCTGCTGGCGACGACGAAGGCTCTTGTCATGCCTCCTGATGAGGGGTGTTATGGTTTGGAAAATTATGATTAATTTTTGGGAGTCGCCACCTAGTATTATGGTTACTAGGAACCTATGGTCTGCGAGAGTCTGAATAAGGGACTGGTTGTGCAAGGGGAAGACGCATCACCCCAATGCACCCTACCTAAGGTAAGTTGCATTGTCGTTTGATTGTTTTTTAAGTCAGGTTTCTATTTGTTGGTCTTTTCTAAGGCTTATGGTAGATCTCTCTTCATGAGAGAGTTTCTACCTTATCGGGTTAAATCCTAACCATTCTAAAGTCTAAATTTTAGCATCATATTTATTTATACTTTGTATCTTTAATACTTGAGGGTGTACTTTATCAAGTAATTTTACACCCACAAATATTAAAGTCTACATTCTGGATCCTTGAGAAAATTGAAAAAAGATTTTTTATATTTTGGCCAAACTCTAATGGGCGATTATAAACTAATTATGATATGTATTTTTGGGTTTTCAAAACATGATAAATATGCATTTTTTTAATGAAAACATGCTTGAAAAATTTTAGGATTTGACGTATGCAAGAAAATAATTTTTAAAAATAGAAATTGATTTAAATTGTTTTTTGAAATATTTTGGAGAAAACCGGATATTTTAATACCAAATTTGTATTTTCCAGTGTAAATATACAAACCAATATTATGAAAAATTAATAGAAAAATATTTAAGAAAATCAAAAAAAACATTTAAGCATTTTTTGAATTTTTTTGGAATTTTTTTTGTTTTTTGTTTTTTTTAAATAAATATATAATATTATATTATATATATAAATAAATATTATTAAAACATGTGGGCTTAGCTTAGGTCAGCCTAGAAGAGGTGGGCCAACATCAACCCAAAGTGGTTGGGTCTATGTTGGCCCAGAATTTATTTTTTGGGTCGGGCCTGACCCATCCATTTGGATTGGGCTGTAACAGGCCCAGCCCAAATGAAGGGAGCTAATTAATGAATTCTACATGCAGCAGCCACAAACGGGGGAGAATGAAGAACGGGGAAAGAGGCAAAGCAGGGAGGAGAAAGATGCTTGGCGTAGGGTCTCAATCGTGATGTGGTTGCTCGACCGGTGGCTCAGGAAGCATCAGCTGAGATGATGGTGGTTGTAGTCGGCTGTGGGAGGAGGAAAAAAACATTGTAGAGGAGGGAGGCAGCCAGAAGGAGAAGAGAGGAAAGAATCACGGTGGCTGCTTAGTGGCTGATAGGCTTCCTATGGTGGATAGGAAGGTTTTCCAGTCGATGGTGATGGTGGTGGTAGTGGTTGAAGGCACGGTTGAGAAGGAGAAAGGAGAGAGAGAGAGAGGCGACAGAGAAAGGAGAAAGAGAGAGAGGTGGCTGGTTTTTCTCCAACTTTGGACCTTATTTTTTCCCCCTTAAGCCATCAAATCCACCTCTATTTATAGGCGGTGGAAGAGGGCAATCTTGTCTGCTATGGGTAAAATTTCAGCCCTTGATTCTATTGGGAAGGATCTCAACCGTTGGTTCAAAGTAGGCATTGTACACTGTCAAACCTGCCGAAAAAGTTGGCATATTTAGGCCGGATTCTACGTCGATGGGTCATCATTCCGACTCAACTATTCACACCATGATGTAGAGGAACTGCATATGATTATTTTCGTGCAAGTTTGGTTAAATTTGATGGATATTTAGTGCATTAAATGCACCTGCAAAGTAGGCTACTGAACCAGCTTTAACCGGGTAAAAGAAGAAGACAATGAATAGTGACCAGACGACACGTTGTCTGGTCCTCTCTCTGTTTTTTGTTTTTTTTGGAAAATACTTCGCCATTTTGGACTGAAATAGGGATTTTTACTAAATTTCAATTGAGTCCTTTTTTTTAATTGCTTTCAATTGAACCCCTAATTGACCCTGAACTTTTGATTTAATGCAATGAAGCCCCTCCTAAACTTCAATTAGAACTCTGAAGTTACGCGCCTTTTATAATATGGTCCTTGATCTTGGAATTTGTTAATTTAACCCCTAATTAACCATTAAACTTTCAATTTCTTCAATTTAGCCCCTAGTTTTTCTCAATTGAGCCCCTAAAGTGTGGTGCCTATTGCAGATTGGTCCTTGGATGTGAATTTTGTTAATTTAACCCCTAATTGACCCCTTGAATTTTCTTGCAATTTTGCCCCTAATTTCAATCAATTAACTTGGTAAAAATTAAATTTGATCTCATAAAATTTCAATATTCTCAATTAAGCCCAAATTAACCTCCCAAACTTAATTTTTTACCAATTAAGCCCCAAATACAATTAATTTGACCCATTTAAAGTATAATTACGTCCTTGCACTTAATTAAATCCTTTAATTGGACTCAAATTAATTCTTAAACATAATTAAAATTTGATTTGACCCATGATTAAATCAAATTGGCCTATTAAAATTTAATTATTTTATTGAACTTAATTTTTATGCAAATTCATCCAATAATCATTTAATTTGACCTTAAATTTGTATTTTTTATCCGTTCTAGGGCATAATGGGGTACAATTAGACCTTTAATTTCCTCAAAAAATTGCAGCTCGATTTTCCAACCTGCTTTCTCCACATTGCCAACCATTATTTTATTATTTTATTTTTATTTTTTAAAAAATGATTTTTTTGGGAATAACCCAGAATTGGGTTGTGACAGTTATAGCAGACTCTAAGTTATTATTGTAGACAATCTATTGCTAAGTTTGATATCAAAACAGGAGTTGTGGTATATGAACTTGTGAAGCAACTGAGTTTAATAATTGTGGCGGATCTACGTTATTCATCTGAGGAAGAACATTCAATCAAATAAAACATAGATTGCGGACAGTTATGTTTTCTTGATTAATCAACTTATCTAGTTCTTAAAGGTGCAATTGAATTAAATTACTAGTGTTGACACTATGATTATTTGATGGTTAGGTTTATTATACGGTGGATCCGTTAACTAATGAATGTTAAGAAGAGATAAATATTCAGAATATAAATTGATGTTTTGTTTCCATGATTAGTTCTGATTTCTGTAGGTAGATGTGTGCTTGCGATCAAGGTTTGTTCTCTTGATAATTTTCTGATTTTATTTAATTTTGCTTGATAGTTTTCTATTTTCTTTTGCTTCAGCCTAGATAATGTCTAAAACCCCCCCAAGTTGTATATCATCTAGCATAAAAATCTAACTGGAAGCTTCCTCGTGGGATCGACCCCATGCTTGCTTTATATTATCTTATGTGTTGTGTTTTAAGTTAGGGAATTAATTTGTGCGACTACGACATCGCAACAATTTGCTTCAAACTTCAACTAAATTTCTCTTCAATTCTTTGTTTTGAATTCTAACGTTAAATTTTCTGAAATAATCCATTTAAACTCCAAAAACCTATCGAAACATTAAAAGAAACTTCATTCCTAAAAAGCACATTAATTATTATAAAAATCCCCAAATGAAAACAATAAATACAAATATAAAATAAAAGACTTAATGATACTTTGATATATAATCAGCTATAGTGTCTCCACAGGATTTTTTTCTTATAATTTTTTTCTAATTATCTTTGTCAATTTTATTTTTTTAATATTAATTTATTCGAGAATTACAATTACAAGTTATTACAACTAAGGCTAACTCATGTGAGGAAGCACTGTAGCTTTCCTCATAAAACACTGTGAATTATTACAATGTTTCAAACATGATTTTTTTTTTCTCTTTTTGGTGTTTGTTTTTTTTTCTAAAATTATCCCAATCAAATTTTTTTAATATTGAGTTGATTAAGAATTTAGCTTTATAATTTTTTTCTTTAAAACACTGTGAATTGTTGCAGTATTTTTCCATACGGTTTTTTTATGATTTTTTTTAAAATTATCTTTGTCGATTTTTTTTAATATTGAGTTAATTAAGAATTATAATTACAATAAAACTAAATTATATGCGGAATGCGTTGTGATTTTTCTCACAATATATACCATGAATTACTACAATATTTTTCTAAATGATTTTTTACTTTTATTCTATTGAGGATATCACAGTAGATTTGCAAATCTTCTTGCCAAGTCACGCTATCAAGTGTACACATTGAATTATTATATATAAAAAAGTGTATCAATTAAATAAAGGAACTTGCTATTATGGTTTCTGTCCACATTCCTCGATGCTAATGGCACCTCAATTATAGCATCTCAATTATACGAGTATGGCATCCCACGATTTTCTTATGTCTATTTCTCCACGCTCCATCCCTACATGTACACACGCATCACTATAAGTTCAATCCAAGACAAAGTGAATAGCATTAGGCAACAGAAAGATGATCAATTTGGCCGATGGAAAGCATGATCCTGAGCTACTTAAAGCTCAAGCTCATATATGGAATCACATATTCAACTTCATAAACTCAATGTCTCTAAAATGTGCAATTGTTTCAAAATAAGTTATTTACGTTATAGTAGCATGCATTTAAATTTGTGGTAATGTGAGGTCGTGGGTTCTAGCATTAGATCCTGTATCTTACTATAAATAAATAAATAAATAAATAAAAAATTGGACTAGGTGTGTTGGAGTTTCTTAGGCCAAGCATCTAGGATTTTTTTTACAAACCCATGACTTTTTTTTTATTGGAAATTTGGGTTTTTTGCTTTTTTAAAAAAAATTAAATTATATCTTTTTTTAATTTTATTTTTTAATATTTTTAAATTTTTATTGTATAATAAAAAACAATTTGTCTTTTTTTTCTTTGGTCTAATATTTTTTTTAATTCTATCATTTAATATAAAGTTTTTAATCTCTTTGGGTTTTCTTTGACATTTTCTTTTGACATTTTTTTTGGATTATAGCATCTCAATTATACGAGTCTTTCATCCCACGATTTTCTTATGTCTATTTCTCCACGCTCCATCCCTACATGTACACACGCATCACTATAAGTTCAATCCAAGACAAAGTGAATAGCATTAGGCAACAGAAAGATGATCAATTTGGCCGATGGAAAGCATGATCCTGAGCTACTTAAAGCTCAAGCTCATATATGGAATCACATATTCAGCTTCATAAACTCAATGTCTCTAAAATGTGCAATTGATCTAGGCATACCCGATATCATCAACAAACACAGCAAACCTGTGACCCTCCCTGAGCTCATTGCCGCCCTACCTGTCCACCCTAGCAAAGCTCGTTGTGTCCCTCGCCTCATGCGCTTGTTGATCCATTCTGGTTTCTTTGAGAAACAAAAGGTTAGCGAAGACGATCAAGAAGAAGGTTACGTTCTCACCAATGCATCCCAGCTTCTCCTCAAGGACAATCCCTTTAGTGTAGCACCATTCTTGCAAGCCGTGCTTGACCCAATTTTAACAAAGCCATGGCATTTTGTGAGCACTTGGTTAAAAAATGATGATCCCACTCCATTTGACACGGCTCATGGGAGGACATTTTGGGACTATGTTGGCCATGAACCAGTGTTTAACCATTTATTTAATGATGCCATGGCTAGTGATGCTCGTTTGGTTACGAGAGTGTTAATTAATGAGTGCAAGGAGGTGTTTGAAGGGTTGGGTTCATTGGTGGATGTTGGAGGTGGCACCGGAACCGTGGCCAATTCCATAGCCAAAGCATTCCCACATTTGGATTGTACTGTATTCGATCTCCCACATGTGGTAGCTGATTTACAGGGTAGTGAAAACTTGAAATATGTTGGCGGAGACATGTTTGAGGCTATTCCTCCTGCCGATGGAATTGTTCTAAAGGTATGAACTTCTAGTTTTGTCTGATTATAAAATTTGATGTCAATATCCATATAATAACGCTTATATTTAAATCTTATATAACTTGGTACAATTTGCCTGAAGTTCTTATCAAATGATCATTGCGACTTAAATATAATATTTTGGTCAATATTACTCAAAATTTTAATTGATTATTAGCCATAACAGATGCATTTTAAGAATCATGAAACTGAAGGTAAAATTATATTCCTCTAATATTATTTTCCATGGACAATATCTTTCATCATCAATCGTTTATATATAAATATAAGTCTGGTAGTATATTGTTTAAACTCTATGAATAGCTCTTGTGTTCTCTTTGTGAGGAAAACAGTGGATTCTACATGACTGGAATGATGAAGAATGTGTTAAGATACTTAAGAAATGCAAGGAAGCAATCAAGGACAGGGAAGGAGGGAAGGTGATGATCATAGAGATGATGATGGAGAACCAGAAAGGAGAAGACGAATCAATTGAAACACAAATATTCTTCGATATGCTCATGATGATTTTGTTCACTGGCCAAGAAAGAAATGAGAAAGAATGGGCTAAACTATTTTCCGATGCTGGTTTTAGTAACTACAAGATAACTCCCATACTGGGTTTAAGGTCTATCATTGAAGTATTCCCTTGATGAGGAGAGCAATTGTTGCCTTTTAAGCATCTACTTAGCTGCCCCTGAGAATTACCTAATATCCCTTGTGTTCCAATAAGCACGTTGCTGGTTGTTCCTACCTTGTGTTTCATTCTGGGTTTCTTTTTCTATTGTGTGGGTAATCATATCAAGGATCAAATAAGTTATTTCTCTTACATAAATAAATAATTACTTATTATAAATAGATTATTACTTTCACAGTTATTGTTGTAGGCGTCTGGCACTGTGTTTGAAAAATACTTTTTAAAAAAAATAATTGTTTTTATTTTAAATTAACATATTTTAATTATTTTAATGTGCTAATTTTAAAAATAATTTTTAAAAAATAAAAAATATTATTGATATATTTTTATGAATAAAAAGCATTTTACAAAACAATTATAATCATACTTTCAAACACATTTTCTACTATTTCACAACAAAAAAATATGTGTATACACGAGAGAAAGAAGAAAAATAAATATTAAAATATAAAATAAATAAAATATTTTATTATTACAAATTAAATTAAAATTTATTAGTTTTTTATAATGAATTGTACACAGAATAATTCACGGTCAGATGACTAATGAGCCTTTCAGTAATAGCTTTTGTATAGTATATGCAAATGCATCGTCTATCTCTAGTAGTTAAGGACATGTATTTATTTTCTTGATCTCTTAAATTCATGTTTTGTTTCAAAATAAGTTATTTATGTTATACTAGCATGCATTTATATTTGTGGTAATGTGAGGTTGTGGGTTCGAGCATTAGATCCTGTATCTTACTATAAAAAATAAATCAAGAAAATAAAAAATAAAAAATTGGACTAGGTGTGCTGGCGTTTCTTAGGCCACGCATCTAGGATTTTTTTTACAAACCCATGACTTTTTTTTACTGGAAATTTGGGTTTTTTGCTTTTTTTTTATTTTTTTAATTATATTTTTTAATTTTTATATTTTTTATTGTATAATAAAAAACAATTTGGCTTTTTTTTCTTTGGTCTAATGTTTTTTTTTTTAATTCTATCATTTAATATAGAGTTTTTAATTTCTTTGGGTTTTCTTCAACATTTTTTTATCTTTTTTTTTGTTTCAATTCTTTTTTTAATATGATGTTTTATTTAATTTTATATTTTAGTATTGTATTAATTTTTGAATATTAGATACGAACAAGATTGAAATATTTCTCTTATAATTTAATTTAAAATTTAGTTTAGACAAGTAATTATATCAAAAAATTTTAAGTTTAATCTATTATACCGAACTCACGCTAACACCGAAAGGTTTTTGTTAATCTAAATATTATTTTTTATGTATAATTTTTTTTTCCATGTTCAATAAGATAGTAGCCCTTCCTCCCCAGAGAGAAAGCAGGGCATTCACCTCTATCAATGACCTGAGAAAAGCAACCTTTCTTAATATAGAACCCGAAGGCGAGCTACCCTGCTCGTGACACATAGATAGGGCTTGCTGCTCCTTCCCGTCCCTCCAGTTCTTTTTTTTTTTTTTAAATCACTAATGCTGGGGATTTTGTTTTTTGTTTTTTTTTCCCTTTCGATAGTGTAGTTAAAGCTTGTTTTCAATTGAATTTGAGGTTTAGGATGTTTTTAAATCAATTTTTGCGAATTGAAATTAAGCTTTCCTTTTCCGTAGGATAAAGCACATCCACATTGAAATTTGAAATTAAGAGGTTCATGATATATATATATATATATATATATATATTGGTTCCTCTTTTCTCTTCTATACTTTCTAGCGATAGGTGTTAACTTTCATAAATCTATGTGTGCATTTCAATATTTTACTCACATTTTCTTTTGTTTTTAGTATGGAGTATGATTCTAATTAGGATTTTTATGAAATAAACTTATTTAGATTTAAATAATAAACATAAAAAATATATTCTTAAAAATTAAAGGAATAATAAAGATTATCTTTTCCCATTTCAAATATATATTTTTAATAATGATAAATCTTATCTTTAAAAAAAAAATTGTAGGTGATTATAGGGTGACTATCAATGACCGGCCATCATGCATGTGATTGGAAATGTAAACCCAACATGTTTTAAGTAAACCTCGTGCAAAATGATTTTTGGTCCATCTTTAAATTTATCCTACCCTGTTTTTTTTTTTTTTTTTGCCCCATACTTTAGTTGAATAGTGTCACATCCTCTTCTTTGTATAGTATAAGCATTCAAATGTCGATCATACAAGTTCATAGTAACTATCAAGCCAAAAAAATCTTGAAACAGTCTAGTGAAAATGCATGTGGCTGAAGGAAACCTCATGGTGCTGAGCTACTTCAAGCTCAAGCTCATTTTGGAATCACATCTTCAACTTCATAAACTCAATGTCTCTAAAATGTGCTATTCTACTAGGCATACCGGATGTTATCCATAATCATGGAAAACTCATGACCCTTTCTGAACTTGTCACTGTCTTGCCGATTCACCCATCCAAAGCCCCTGGAGTCTATCGCCTTATGCGCATGTTAGTCCATTCTGGTTTCCTTGCGACATAAAATAATAGTGGAGAGACTGAAGGAGAAGGATATGTCCTCACCAATGCTTCTCAACTCCTTATCAAGGACAACCCTTTGAGTGTAACACCATTCTTGCTAGCCGTGCTTGATCTAGTTTTAACACAACCATGGCATTGTGCAAGCACAAGATTCCAAAATGATGTCCCTTTCGCGCTCTATATGGCCCATCAAAGGAAATTTTAGGAGTATGTGTTAGCATTACGGAGAAAAGCAATGTCACACCTCTACTATGTGTTTAGTAGGAATACCTAACCTCCACTAAACACAAAGTGGAGGCAAACGGTGGGCATAAATCATGGCATGATTTATGCCTTTCACCCTTATATATATATGCTTATTGTAGAGCTGAGTTTGGGTGAAGAATAAAGTGAAAACACAGAGAGAAAAACGTGAAGAGAGAGCTATAGAGAGAGCTTGAGTGTGTAAAGTTGAGTTGAGAAGAGTTTTTTCTCCTCCTCTTTGTTTGTATTGTTTCTTTGATTGATTAATACAAACCAGTAGCTCCGTGGAGTAGGCAAGTTACCGAACCACGTAAAATTTTGTGTGTTTGAGTTCTGGAATTACACAACAATTGGTATCAGAGTTTGTTCTTAAAAAAAAGGGTGTTTGATCCAAATTCAAAAATCAAAGTTCTCAAAACGTGTTTTTGAACATACCATCATGAAGAAGAAGACGAGAGAAATTCACTAGTGAAAACTCGGTGAAGAACCGACGTCCTGCATGCCAGCATGACACGACGAAAAGATTGATGTCTTCTCCCAAGTGCAGGAGTGTCGAAGTAATAAATAACCCGGCAAGACCGAGGTCGAACCA
>NW_011500105.1:123842-126666 GCF_000495115.2 Populus euphratica | reverse complement strand
TGGAACCTTGTATATGACCACAAGATCAGCAGACATAATTGCCTTTACTGAAGCAGAAAATTAGGCACAGCTATGGCACTGTAGAGTCGGCCATATGAGTCAAAAAGGGATGAAGATCAGTCAAAGGAAAAGCTGTCAGAGTTAAAAAAAAATGTTGATCTAAACATTTGTGAAAGTTGTGTTCTCGGAAAACAAAAGAAGCTTTCTTAAAGGTTGGCAGGACCTTAAGACCAAGAAAGCTAGAACTGATGCACACAAATTTATGGGGACCAACTCTAGTAGCATCTCTTGGAGGTTCTTGGTATTATGTGAATTTTATTGATGACTTCAGTAGGAAGGTATGGGTCTACTTTTTGAAAAATAAATCTGATGTGTTTGAAACATTCAAAAAATGGAAGGCTATGGTTGAGACTGAATCAGGTCTGAAGTTGAAATGCTTACGATCTGACAATATAGAAGAATACATTGATGGAGGTTTCAAAGAGTATTGCGCTGTCAATGGTATCAGAATGGAAAATACAGTTCCAAGCACACCACAACAGAATGGCATTGTTGAACAGATGAATAAGACCATCAATGAACAAGCTAGAAGCATGAGGTTGCATTCTGGGTTACCTTAAACATTTTGGACTGATACAGTTCATACTGCAGTTTATTTGATCAACCGTAGACCATCAGTTCCTTTAGAGTTCAGACTGCCCGAGGAAGTATGGAGAGGAAAAGAAGTACAACTTTTTCATTTAAAGGTCTTTGGGTGTGTCTCTTATGTGCATATAGATTCTGATGCTCGCAATAAGTTAGATGTCAAATCCAAGAAATGTTTCTTCATCGGCTATGGAGATGAAGAATTTAGATTTTAGTTCTGGGATGATCAGAACAAGAAGATTATCAGAAGCAGGAACATGATCTTCAACGAGAAAGTTTTGTACAAAGACAGATCAAATGTAGAAATAGATATGGCTGATTCAGACATAAGTCCATAAAAATCTAAATTCATCAGATTAGAAGGGCTTCCCGATATTACCAAATAGAACAAAACTCAAAAGTCTTTACAAGAAGATTCAAGCATATTTGTACCCACTACTACACAAGAAGATGCAAAGCTAAGTGAATCAGCTGTTTATATTTGCAGGTCTTCAAGGACTATAAAGCCTCCACAACGGTTCACACTTCAACTAAATTTTATTTTGTTGACATATAGTGATGAGTCGCTAAGTTATGAAGAATCCTTATAAAATGGAAACTCAAGCAAGTGGGAGTTAGCCATGAAGGACGAGATAGAGTCGTTGTTGAAGAACAAGACTTGGGAGCTAACCACACTCCCTAAAGGAAAGAAGGCTTTGCAAAACAAGTGGGTTTACATGACGGAAGCAAACAGTTCAAGGCAAGACTTGTTGTAAAAAGATTTCAACAAAAGAAAGGGATTGACTACTCTAAGATATTTTCTCCAGTTGTGAAGCTTACAACTATCAGAGTTGTTCTGGGAATGGGGATAGTAGCTGCAGAAAATTTACATCTTGAACAATTAGATGTAAAAACAGCATTTCTTTATGGTGAATTGAAGGAAGACATTTACATGCAACAACCAGAGAGGTTTGCAATACAAGGAAAGGAGAATCAATTTTGCAAGCTAAAGAAAAGCCTATATGGTTTGAAGCAAACTCCAAGACAGTGGTACAAGAAGTTTGACAACTTCATGTGCAGTTTGGGATACACAAAATGTCTGGCTGATCATTATTGCTATGTCAAACATTTTGACAACTCCTATATCATTACTGCTATATGTGGATGATATGTTAATCGCAGGATCCAGCATGGAAGAAATTGACAAGCTAAAGCAACAGTTGTCAAAACAGTTTGAAATGAAGGATCTGGGAGCTGCTAAACAAATACTTGGCATGAGAATCATCAGAGATAAAGACAAAGGCATACTAAAGCTTTCACAAACAGAGTATGTTAAGAAGGTTCTCAGCAGATTTAGTATGGATAATGCTAAGCTAGTAAGTACACCTCTAGAGAATCATTTCAAGCTTAGTAGAGACCAGTCACCAAAAACTAAGCTAGAATGTGGATACATGGATAAGATTCCATACGCCTCAACTATCGGCTCTTTGATGTATGCTATGGTCTGTACTAGACCAGACGTTGCCCATGCAGTGAGAGTTGTAAGCTGATATATGAGCAATCCTGGAAAGCAGCATTGGGAGACAGTGAAATGGATTATGAGGTACTTAAAAGGTTCATCGGAGACATGTCTTACTTTCACAGTTGGTGGTTTGAAACTTGAAGGTTTTGTAGATGCTGATATAGCAGGAGATGTTGATAACAGAAAGAGTATTATAGGATATATATATATACTCTAGGAGGCACTATTGTCTCTTGAAGTTCTACCTTACAAAAGATAGTCACTCTTTCAACGACAGAAGCTGAATATGTTGCAGTCTCAGAATCTGCAAAAGAGATAGTATGGCTACAGATTTTCCTAAAAGAATTGGGCAAGATGAATGGAAAGGGTACTTTGTATAGTGACAGTCAAAGTGCAATCTTCCTTACGAAGAATCCAGCATTTCACTCCAGGAATAAGCATATCCAGATCAAATATCACTTCATCCGACAATTGCTAGACGATGAGCAACTGATGCTAGAAAAGGTCTGTGGAAGCAAGAATCCAACTGACATGTTAACCAAAGGAGTTACACTTGATAAACTGAAGTTATGTAAAACTTCAGTTGGCCTTCAAGGATAAAAGATAATTTCATTGTTTGTCTCCAAGTAGGAGATTGTTAGCATTATGGAGACAAGCAATGTCCCACCTCCCCTATGT
>NW_011500105.1:116516-123796 GCF_000495115.2 Populus euphratica | reverse complement strand
GGTGGGCATAAATCATGGCATGATTTATGCCCTTCACCCTTATATATATATGATTATTGTAGAGCTGAGTTTGTATGAAGAATAGAGTGAAAACACAGAGAGAAAAACATGAAGAGAGAGCTGTAGAGAGAGCTTGAGTGTGTAGAGTTGAGTTGATAAGAGTTTTTTCTCCTTATCTTTGTTTGTATTGTTTCTTTGATTGATTAATACAAATCAGTAGCTCCGTGGAGTAGACAAGTTGCCGAACCACGTAAAATTCTGTGTGTTTGAGTTCTGGAATTACACAACAGTATGCTGACCATGAAACAAAATTCAATCATTTTGTTTATGAAGATATGGCAAGTGATGCTCGATTGGTTTCGAGTGTGTTGGTAAATGAGTGCAAGGAGTTTTCGAAGGGTTAAATTCGTTGGTTGATGTTGGGGGTGGCGCTGGAACTGTGGCCAAGGCAATAGCTAAAGAATTCCAGCATTTGGATTGCACCGTCTTTGATCTCCCACATGTGGTAGCTGGTTTGGAGGGAAGAGAAAACTAGAAATATCTTGGTGGAGACATGTTGGAGGCAATTCCTCAAGCAGATGCAACTCTGCTGAAGGTGAAATGACTTTTTTTAATAAGCATATACAACACCAAAACTTAAAAAAAAAAATTTACAACACCAAAACTTAAAAAAAAAAATTTACAACACCAAAACTTAAAAAAAAAAATTTACAACACCAAAACTTAAAAAAAAAAATTTACAACACCAAAACTTAAAAAAAAAAATTTACAACACCAAAACTTAAAAAAAAATTATCTTATTTCAGTTTAGACTATTAACACTTCTAACATGTTTTTATTTCATTATTGATGACAATCAGTGGATTCTTCATGGCTGGAATGACGAGGAATGTGTGAAAACACTCAAGCAATGCAAGGAAGCAATTAAGGGCCGAGAAGGAGGAAAGGTGATTATCATAGATACGGTGTTGGAGAACAGTAAGGAGGTAGAAGGGTCAACTGAGACACAGCTCTTCTTTGATATGCTGATGATGGTGGAGAACAAAAAGGAGGTAGAAGGTCGCAGGAAGAGAAAAAAACGAGAAAGAATGGGCTCAAGTATTCACTGATGCTGGCTTCAGTAAGTATAAGATCAACCCAGTTCCAGTTCTGGGTTTAAGATCTCTCATTGAAGTTTATCCTTGATAAGCTAGCTCTTGATCACCCATGTATCATACTATATGAAAATCATAACAAATAATGTCTCTAGATTGTCATGTATTAAACATATTGCCTTGTTGCAAAATCGTAGTAAATAAATTAGTCTTTACAATAGATAATTTTTCCACGTAGACCATTTAACATAAAAAAAAATATGTTAAATAAGGCTAACCAGTCATGCCATCCTGACTAACCTAGGCCTACCCAGGCAAAATAAAATTAAGCTCTTATGCCAATTTGGTCGATCGAAGCAACTAAACCTTTTTTATTTATTTAATTAAAGTGATGACATGCACTTTTTAAAAAAAAAAAAAAAAAAAAAGAGGCAAACGATGTATTATGTATCAGACTAATGTACTGATATGTGAAGAAAATGTTATTTTCAATCAAAAATAATTTAAAAAATATAAATAAATTTTTTTAAAAAATATAGTAATAATTAAATTTTAAATTTTTTTAGAAAAATATCATAATAATATTTTTTTTATTTTTTAAAAAATATTTTTTACATCATCAGCTCAAAATAATCTAAATCCATCTAAAAAATTAATTTAAAATAAAAATTATTTTTAAAAAATAAAAATAAACAAATATCATAGCCACATGAACGGTGTTGATCATGGCCATGCTATTTTTAGATAGATTAGAGAATTTATGAGTATTTTAGTTTTTATATTCAAAATTTAATAGCCAAGCAATCTAAAAATATCCTCTACCATTCATCTTTCTCATATTAAATTAAATAAAAATTATATTTATGGTCAAGAAAAATATCAAGTTTGAAAAAAAATGTAAGAATAAATAATTAGGTCATATTTGTTTTTTGAAAAACGGTTTCTAGAAAACTATTTTCTAAACTTTCCTGTCTTTGTTTGCTATTAAAAAATTGATCAATGAAAAACATTTTCCAGTAAAAGAAAAATTTGGTGTGGAAACACTTTCTGGAAGTTATGAAAAATTTAAAAATATCATATTATTTGTTGATTATATTATATTTAATCCTCAAACTTTTGAATACTATATATATATATATTTTTTGAATATTTATTTTTCAATTTCATCTCCTAAAATTTAATTTTTATATTAATTTTGGTCTTTATTTTTATAATTGTTATTTGCTTTCCCATTATTTTTTTTATTGAAATTTTTTATCTATTAAATTTGGTCCTCATTCTTTTGTTTGTTACTTATTTTATTTCAAATAATTTATGAAATGTTAATTATTATTATTTTAATTTCTTCATCTTTTATTTTTTTAATTTTTTATATTTGATCTTTATTATTTTAATTATTATTTATTTTATTTAAAATAATTTATGAAATTATATTTTTTTTCCGCGTAGACCATTTAACATCAAAAAAATATGTTAAATAAGACTAACCAGTCATGCCATCCTGACTGACCTAGGCCTACCACGCCAAAATAGGGCTAAGCACTTATGCCAACTTGGCCGATCGAAGCACCTAGACCTTTTTTATTTAATTAATTAAGGTGATGACATGCACTCTTTTAAAGAAAAAAAAGAGAGGCAAACGATGTGTTATGTATCAGATTGATGTACTGACATGTGAACAAAATGTTACTTTCAATCAAAAATAATTTGAAAAAATATAAATAATTTTTTAAAAAAATATAGTAATAATGAAATTTTAAAAGTTTTTAGAAAAATATCATAATAATATTTTTTATTTTTTAAAAAATATTTTTTACATCATCATATAAAAATAATCTAAATCCATATAAAAAATTAATTTAAAATAAAAA
The DNA here is from genome assembly GCF_000495115.2 of Populus euphratica. NCBI lineage: Eukaryota > Viridiplantae > Streptophyta > Magnoliopsida > Malpighiales > Salicaceae > Populus > Populus euphratica. Next base: position 120,831 of record NW_011500105.1, on the reverse strand, counting down.
TTATTTTAAAACATAAAAATAAACAGATATCATAGCCACATGAATGGTGCTGATCATGGCCATGCTATTTTTAGATAGATTAGAGAATTTATGAGTATTTTAGTTTTTATATTCAAAATTTAATAGCCAAGCAATCTAAAAATATCCTCTACCATTCATCTTTCTCATATTAAATTAAATAAAAATTATATTTATGGTCAAGAAAAATATCAAGTTTGAAAAAAAATGTAAGAATAAATAATTAGGTCATATTTGTTTTTTGAAAAACGGTTTCTAGAAAACTATTTTCTAAACTTTCCTGTCTTTGTTTGCTATTAAAAAATTGATCAATGAAAAACATTTTCCAGTAAAAGAAAAATTTGGTGTGGAAACACTTTCTGGAAGTTATGAAAAATTTAAAAATATCATATTATTTGTTGATTATATTATATTTAATCCTCAAACTTTTGAATACTATATATATATATATTTTTTGAATATTTATTTTTCAATTTCATCTCCTAAAATTTAATTTTTATATTAATTTTGGTCTTTATTTTTATAATTGTTATTTGCTTTCCCATTATTTTTTTTATTGAAAGTTTTTATCTATTAAATTTGGTCCTCATTCTTTTGTTTGTTACTTATTTTATTTCAAATAATTTATGAGATGTTAATTATTATTATTTTAATTTCTTCATCTTTTACTTTTTTTAATTTTTTATATTTTATCTCTATTATTTTAATTATTATTTATTTTATTTAAAATAATTTATCAAATTATATTTTTTTCTACTTAGACCATTTAACATCAAAAAAATATGTTAAATAAGGCTAAGCAGTCATGCCATCCTGACTTACCAAGGCCTACCAGGCCAAAATAGGGCTACGCACTTATGCCAACCTGGCCGATCGAAGCACCTAGACCTTTTTTATTTATTTAATTAAGGTGATGACATGCACTCTTTTAAAGAAAAAAAGAGAGGCAAACGATGTGTTATCTATCGCACTGATGTATTGATATGTGAACAAAATATTACTTTCAATCAAAAATAATTTGAAAAAATATAAATAATTTATTTTAAAAAAATATAGTGGTAATTAATTTTTAAATGTTTTTATAAAAATATCATAATAATATTTTTTATTTTTTAAAAACTATTTTTTACATCATCAGATCAAAATAATCTAAATCCATCTAAAAAATTAATTTAAAATAAAAATTATTTTTAAAACATAAAAATAAACAAATATCATAGCCTCATGAACGGTGCTAATTGTGGCCATGCTATTTTTAGATAGATTAGAGAATTGATGAGTATTTTAGTTTTTATATTCAAAATTTAATAGCCAAGCAATCTAAAAATATCCTCTACCATTCATCTTCCTCCTATTAAATTAAATAAAAATTATATGTATGGTCAAGAAAAATATCAAGTTCGAAAAAAAATCTAAGAATAAATAGTTAGGTCATATTTATTTTTTGAAAAACGGTTTTTGGTAAACTATTTTCTAAACTTTCCTATCTTTGTTCGTTATTAGAAAAATTGATCAATGAAAAACACTTTCCAGCGAAAGAAAAATTTGGACGGAAAACACTTTCTGGAAGTTGTGAAAAATTTAAAAATATCATATTATTTGTTGATTATATCAGTTTTAATCCTCAAACTTTTGATTACCATATATATATTTTGTTAATATTTATTTTTCAATTTCATCTACTAAAATTTAATTTTTATAATTGTTATTTTCTTTTCCATTATCTTTTTTTTTTATTGAAAGTTTTTATCTATTAAATTTGGTTCTCATTCTTTTGTTTGTTACTTATTTTATTGCAAATAATTTATGAAATGATAATTATTATTATTTTAATTTCTTCATCTTTTATTTTTTAAAATTTTTTATATTTAATCTCTATTATTTTAATTATTATTTATTTTATTTAAAATAATTTATAAAATTATATTTTTTTCCGCTTAGACCATTTAACATAAAAAAAAAATATGTTAAATAAGGCTAAGCAGTCATGCCATCCTAACTTACCTAGGCCTACCAGGCCAAAATAGGGCTACGCACTTATGCCAACCTGGCCGATCGAAGCACCTAGATCTTTTTTATTTATTTAATTATGGTGATGACATGCACTCTTTCAAAGAAAAAAAGAGAGGCAAACAATGTGTTATGTATCAGACTGATGTATTGACATGTGAACAAAATGTTACTTTCAATAAAAAAATAATTTGACAAAATATAAATAAATTGTTTTAAAAAAATCTAGTAATAATTAATTTTTAAATTGTTTTAGAAAAATATCATAATAATATTTTTTATTTTAAAAAAAAATATTTTTTACATCATCAGATCAAAATAATCTAAATCCATCTAAAAAATTAATTTAAAATAAAAATTATTTTTAAAACATAAAAATAAACAAATATCAAAGCCTCATGAATGGTGCTAATCGTGGCCATGCTATTTTTAGATAGATTAGAGAATTGATGAGTATTTTAGTTTTTATATTCAAAATTTAATAGCCAAGCAATCTAAAAATATCCTCTACCATTCATCTTCCTCCTATTAAATTAAATAAAAATTATATGTATGGTCAAGAAAAATATCAAGTTGACAAGATAAATGATGTCAGATATCCTGTCTTTTTCTAAAAACAACAAAGAAAAATGGAATGCAATCACAAGATAAAATGGATTTTAATTAAGATATTTTATTAACAATACTTTAAATGATATAGAGAAATTATTGTTTTCTTACATAATATATTATGAATTATAATAATAATTTATAGTATAATGTTTTTTATATTTGCATTTTTTTCAACTTTTTTATTTTTTTTGCATTTATTTTTTTTCAAAATTATTTTTATTGCTTTTTCTTTTTAATTATTAAACTGGTTAAAAAAAAATTGTAATTTTTTCTTTAAAATATTGTGGATTGCTGCTGTATTTTTTCATATAGTTTTTCTATTTTATTTTTTTATTTTTCAAAATTATATTTGTCAATTGTTTTAATAATGAGCTGATTGAAAATTTAATTTTATAATTTTTTCTTTAAAAGATTGTTGATTTCTATAGTGTTTTTACATGATTTTCTCTAAAATTATCTTTTTATTTTATTTTTTAATATTGAGTTGATTAAAAATTAGAGTTACAATATGTGAGGAAAACACGTAACTTTCCTCGAAAAGTATTGTGAATTACTACAGTGTTTTTTCCCATATAATTTTTTTTATTTTTGTTATGTTTTTTTCTAAAATTTGGTTTGTTAATTTTTTTTTAAAATATTAAGCTAGTTACGAATTGCAATTATAAGTAAATACAAATTTTTCCTCACAAAATACTATGAATTGATACAGTTTTTCCTCATATGATTTTTTTCCAGTTTCTTTTGTGTTTTTTATAATATTTTTTTCTAAAATTATCTTCGTTGATTTTTTTTTTAATATTGAGTTGGTTAGAATTTAACTTTGTAATAAAACTTGATCATGTGGGAAAAGCATTGTAGCTTTCCTCATAAAATATTGTGAATTATTACTACTTGACTGCTTTTTATGATCAACTTATTTTAATTCGTAAGTGCACAAGTGTGCGATGTAACAATTAACTTGGTAAGATCGAGGTCATATCCATAAAAAGCTAGATCTGGAAATTAGATTGGAAGATATTATAATGAAGTTTAAAAAGATAAAGATTGATTATTGGTTAAGAATTAACAAATACTTTCATATTAAGTAAGATATTGAATCAAATAATCTTTATACTAAAACTAAAGTTTGTGTATAAAAATTCAAGATTATAACATTACCTAAATGATTTCTAAAATTTCTTTGCAATAATAGAACATTCATGTAGAAAATCAGAAGATAAACATTAAGATTCATTCACATCTTAAAGAACTTACCTCAATTACTATCATCCTTGATTTAGATCCAAGAAAAAGAAAGAGATTAGCCAACCATAATTATATATAAGAACACTTTAATAAACATGAAATAACTTAAATCAAATTAAAATAATGATTTTTGTAAACTAAAAAATTGCAATCTACAAAAAAGAACACAACACAATTTCAGTAAAAATTCAAACACAAATATAATGCTAATTTTGGATAGCAATTTCAACCCTACTAGAAGCCTTTGTTGAAGGTGGCTATTAAGAGTGTGTTTGGTGTTGCGGTAGATGTTGTGGTTGTGGTTTGAAAAAAGTTATTTTATAAAAAGTATTTTTAGTTGAAGTTGGTTTGAAAAAATAGATGTTTGGTTAAAACTGTGGTTGAAATTGAAGTTAAAGAAAAAGTAATTTCATGTGTTTAGTTAAAAAAA
>NW_011500105.1:47077-116447 GCF_000495115.2 Populus euphratica | reverse complement strand
TAATAAAATTAGATAAAATATTATCAAGTATAAAATTGATATTACAATGCGAGTGAATTTAATTTACTCTATATTAGTTTTTCGAGAAAAAAATATTGTTCACATCACAATGCAAATAAATTTAATTCACTATAAACTAGTTTTTTTTAAAATATTAATAAAATTAACACTTAAAAAAATATTAATAAAATTAACACTTAAAAAACATTAAAAAAATTAACACTTAAAAAAAATATTAATAAAATTAAAAAATATTAATAAAATTAACACTAAAAAAATATTAATAAAATTAACACTTAAAAAAATATTAATAAAATTAACACTTAAAAAACATTAAAAAAATTAACACTTAAAAAAAATATTAATAAAATTAAAAAATATTAATAAAATTAACACTAAAAAAATATTAATAAAATTAACACTAAAAAAATATTAATAAAATTAACACTAAAAAAATATTAATAAAATTAACACTTAAAAAACATTAATTAAATTAACACTTAAAAATATTAATAAAATTAAATTAACACTTAAAAAAATATTAATAAAATTAAGTGAATTACACTGTTCATGTTAATTGCGCTGTTCACTGAACAGTGCAATTAACATATACAGTGAATGAAAAGCAGCATTTATCTGCTTTTTATTAACTGTGTTTTGAACGTAAAAATTATATGGGACCAATGCACAGTAAACTAATTTTTCTCTTTACCAAACGGCTGCAAACTACGTTTTAATTAAAACGCAGCCGCAGCCGCGTAAACAAACAGCACCTAAATACATATTTATAGGAAATTCTATGAGCTTTCCAGATCATTAAAGAAAAGCTTATTTGGACACCTAAATCAAAAGTTATGGGTAAAATACCGAAAGTTGTTCTGAAAAATCAAATCAGACAAACTTGGAACCCACTTTAATGCACGTTTTTCTTCCTCCTTTATGAGCTGTCTCTTTCTTTTTTTGACCTAAAATAATATAAAAATATCTCCTTTAGCTTTCTATTTATGTGCTTACCCTCTTGGATCAAAGGATTATCCAAAATAAATCAATTATTATTTGTTGTATAAACATGTAAGATCATGGATTGCGCTTGAGCTGATTTGGGGCTAACTTTAAGCATCATATAAGGATACAAATGTACCTATTACTAGGGCTAAGATTGATATTGAAACCTTGAGTATTTGATGGTTGAAGCTTGTATATAATATAAGATAAGTTTGAACTTGAAATAGATCATATGATAGTGTTTTCTAGAATTGAAATAGAATTGATTTTTGGGGCAAATTTGGAGTACTTATTTAAACTAAGATTTGTGATGCAATGATATTATTCAATAGTTTTACCCATATTTTACTAGTGTTTTACCTATGTTTTATATATAAAATATCTTGATATTCTTTGTTGTATGTTTTGAAGGCACTTTTAGATGAAACATGCAAAAAAGAGTAAATTTGAGGTAATTAACAGATTTTGCCTTTAGTCGATGCTTTGTGCAGAACGTGAGCTCTAGAGGTCGAAATGAAATGATTCCAGTGGCATTAAAAAGCTACCATCCATACCTTTCTAGAAATCTAAGACAAGAAAATAAAATAAGGAAGAGCATTGAAATTGCAGCTTTCAAAGTCAAATATCACAATCTGCCAGTGTTGACCTTTGGTCATTCCTACTTGAATATCTGGAGCTACAGAAGTCCAATTGATGTAAGATCAATCTTGTTTGAATTCTTGACTCAAACGTGTATAAATGCTCAAAACTTTAGCCAAAAATGATGTCATATGAGGGAGATCTAATTTTTTAAAGATGACAACTGAATTCTGCCAGTAAACAGGTTTCATGAATAAACGAGTCCAAATTATGTTTCGAAGCATCTAAAACGATATCCAAGTTTTTATTTCAGCAATTTAACTCCTCTAAGTCAAAGTTTGAAGATTTCATACAAAGCTATTTCTTTTGTTTTGAGAAAATAGTTATTGAAGTACTTAAATGTAAACTATTTACTTAAAGGAGGACTATTTTGTAAAATAGAGATTAGGGTTTCCTAGGATATAAAACGAATAAGAGAAGAGAAGAGAAGGGGGGAAACCACCCAAAAGGAGAAAAACACCCCCTTTCTCTAAGAAACTCGAAATTATGCATTCTTGCTTCTTTTTGATTAGTTGTTTAACAAACATACAAGACTAAACACTTTTTCTTGGTTGCAAGGACACGAAAATCTTTAGATTTCAATAACTGTGATATTTATTTTACCTTTTCTTTTCAGTTTATATGATGAATATGTTTGTTATCCTAGGCTTATTTTTCATATAATTGTTTATTTTAATTGTGATAGCGGACTCTAAGTTATTATTGTAAATAATCTATTGCTAAGTTTGATATCAAAACCGGAGTTGTAGTGTATGAACTTATGAAGCAACCGAGTTGAATAATTGTGGTGAATCTATGTTATTAATTTGAGGAAAAAACATTTAATCAAATCAAACATAGACTGCGAACAATTATGTTTTCTTGATTAATCAACTTATATAGTTCTTAAAGGTGCAATTGAATTAAATTACTAGTGTGGACACTATGGTTATTTTATGGTTAGGTTTATTATACGATGTATCCGTTAACTAACCAATGTTAAGAAGAGATAAATATTCAGAATATAAATTGATATTTTGTTTCCATAATTAGTTATGATTTCTATATGTGGATGTGTGCTTGCGACCAAGATTTGTTTACTTGATAATTTTCTAATTTTATTTAATTTTGCTTGATAGTTTTCTGTTTTCTTTTACTTTAGCATAGATAATATCTAAAACGCCCTCAAGTTACATATCATCTAGCATAAAAATCTAACAGGAAGCTTCCTCATGGGATCGACCCCTTGCTTGCTCTATATTATCTTGTATGTTGTGTTTTAAGTTAGGGAATTAATTTGTGCGACTACGACATCGCAACAATTTGCTTCAAACTTAAATTAAATTTCTCTTCAATTCTTTGTTTCGAATTCCGACGTTAAATTTCATAAAATAATTCATTTAAACTCCAAAAACCTATCGAAATATTAAAAGAAACTTCATTACTAAAAAGCACATTAATTATTATAAAAAACTCCAAATAAAAACAATAAATACAAATATAAAATAAAAGACTTAATGATTCTTTTGATATATAATCAGCTATAGTGTCTCTCCGCATGATTTTTTTTCTTATAATTTTTTTCTAATTATCTTTGTCAATTTTATTTTTTTAATATTGAGTTGTTTGAGAATTACAATTACAAGTCATTACAACTAAGGCTAAATCATGTGAGGAAGCACTGTAGCTTTCCTCACAAAACACTGTGAATTGTTATAACGTTTCCAACATGATTTTTTTTTCCTTTTTTGGTGTTTGTTTTTTTCTTCTAAAATTATCCCAGTTGAATTTTTTTTAATATTGAGTTGATTAAGAATTTACCTTTATAATTTTTTTTCTTTAAAACATTGTGAATTGTTGTTGTATTTTCAAATATGGTTTTTTTTTTATGATTTGTTTCAAAATTATCTTTGTTGATTTTTTTTTTAATATTGAGTTGATTAAGAATTATAATTACAATAAAGTTAAATTATATGCAGAAAGCGTTGTGGTTTTTCTCACAAAACACTGTGGATTGCTATAATATTTCTCTAAATATTTTTTTTATTTTTATTTTATTGAGGATATCACTATAATTTTCCTCACAAAATATTGTCAGTTGCTACAACGTTTTTCCTCGTGGGTTTTTTTCCTTCCAAAATTATCTTTGTTGTTTTTTTAATATTAAATGGGTAGAGAATTTAACTTTGTAATTTTTTTTGCTTTTTATTAACATAAAAGCTAAATTATGTGGCGAAAGCACTGTATTTTTTCTCATAAATCACTGTATATTACTATAAATCATTTTGTTCAGTTTCAAAGTTTTTTTACCACCAACACAACTTTTTTTTCCATCATGAAATATTTGCTCCATCATATCTTTAGTTTCTATTACTTATTTAGCATTGATTCATAATTATAACACTATCAAATACATTTGTTTTATAAGTTCGCGGCACCGAGTGAGCATGTCATCTCGTTTATCTTTATTTGAAATCGTTCAAATATATTTTTTAGATTATAATTGCTTTTGATTTTTATTAAATAGGAAATGAGAAATTATACTAGTAAATTATTTTATTTTAATAAAATTTAAATTATTATTCATGTTAAAAAAAGTTATTGTCATATGATTAAATAAAGACTCTTCATATTATTTTTCTTAGTAAAATAATTATAAAATTATATGCATTTATAACATATTAAAAGAAATTGTTAACTCTAACTAGAAATTAAATAAGTTAGCTTATGAATAGATGAATATCAACATACATCATCCATGCTACATGGATCCCTTTAAAATTTTTCATTTGATTATATAATAATAATAATATTTTTTTTGAATAATTAATTTTTTTAATACTAAAAAGTACACTGATATATTATTTTTATCGTTAATATTTTTATTATACCCGCAAGGAACAACTCGTAAATCTTAGGATGTCAAATTGAAATTTATTTAATTTCTTATAAGGTTCGATTTTTTAGCTTTAGAATTATTTTTTTATTTTGTTAGTTAATGATACTTAATTCTTCTTCTTCTTCTTCTTCTTTTTTGCATTTTATAGTAATTATATTTAATATTTGAGTTAAATGAATTATCTTAACATTTCAAAATCTTTGAAATAAATATTTTAAGATCATGGTAGTGTAGCGAAATTTCTATAAAAATAGAATAACAGCAAGAATGTATAATTTGCTTTCCAACAGCTTAATTTGTTGACGAAGCCTTATACATCGTAAAATCAAGCCTTAATTTAAAGAATGTAAATTGTTTTCTAGTTATTATTAATTAATGTTATAATAATAATCTATTCTTATAATATTTTTTTTTATATCCATCCAACCCATGGTAAAATCGTAAATCTCTATTTAATTACAGAGATTACTAAAAATCCAAGTTTCATCATCTAATTTTTATCCCCATAAGATATAAAAAAACTAAATAAAATTAGAAAACTAAGAAAAATTATAAAAAATAAAATAAAATTCTAAGAAAAAAAGGGGGGGAAAAGAAGAAGAAAGAAAATCCATTTGTGCTTCAGTGGAAAATGATTATATTTCATTTTATTTTTTATGTTAATTTTGGTTTTTTATCACTCAATTGTTTTTCAATAAGCTAAAATTTTATTAAGTAAAAGTAGGCATTAAATTAATTTTGGGACGTTACATGACATATAAAGTGAGGGAGGGGAAACAAATTAAAAAGAGTTTAGTGCATAAAATCATTGAAAACGTAACTTAAAGGACAAAATTGAAAAAAAAAATTAAATAGTTCAGTGACCAAGATAAAATTTCAAACATTTATAAAGGAAGAAATTGGCTGTGAGCTCTAATATACATTGAAGACAAAGTAAAACACTAATGCTTTTCAGTTGTTTCTCTATCTATCTGACTTGTGATTAGCTGCAAGTTGTAGAAAAAATAAATATGTAGATTTTTTCAATATATTTTTTGACATTAAAAAATCATAAATAAAAAATAAAAAGTTAATGCATGTATTTAAATTAATAAATTAAGAATAATTTGTGATAATAAATGCAAAAAATTAATATTTTTAATTAAAATATTTGATATTACAATATAGGTTCATATACCTAGTTATTTTAATAACTTTTTTTATTAGAATTAATTTTTTTATTAAATCAAATGATAATGAAAATCAACAAACACTTGATATCAAATGAATAAAATAAAACAATATTATATAAGATTGTATATATAAAAAAAATGTTATCACTTTATATGAAAAATCAAGTAAAAACTTAATGATATTTAACCAAGACTAAATTAAAAAGTTGAGATATAGAAGTGAATATATATTTGATCTCAAAACATGAGTTATACACTCAATTATATTTAATAACTTGTTCCTTGAAACTAATATTTTATTTAATAAAAAATATAAATTTAGAAAAGAGATTGAAAAAAATTAATGAAATAAATTTAAGTAGGGCAACACATAAGAATGCTTCATAGTATTAGGGAAAAAAAAATCTTATTACTAAACTAAATAAAAATTAAATTAAAATACATTAAAAAAATCATAAAAATTTGTTTAAAATAAGTTAAAGTTGAAAAAAAAGAGCCAATAAAAAATGAAATAAAATTGAAATAAAAAAAAATAAGGTGATCAAAAAACAAATAGAGGCCTAGACATGTGGGCTTTTTATCCCAAGCTTGCTTGCATAGGCTGGCTTTTTTTCTTAAGAAACGGATAATGCATTGCCTATTTCTTCCTCAAGTCTGGCCATATTGGTTGCAGGAAAATTAAGGGTGCTAGTTTTTTTGACCCACAAGTCTATTTCTCAACCCATTGTTTATAACACATGAAACACTAAATACTTGATAAATCATACATGAACTCAAATAACCTAAAAACCTAAAATCAATCCAAAATAAATAATAAAAAAACTCCTTAAGCTCATATTTATAATCTCATGCAATGAAAAGCCAACAATATCTAGGTGAGATTCTCAGCATCAAATAAAATTCATTAATAAAAAAAATTAATCTTTTTTATGGGCTAAATTGGTATTAATTGAAACTTTTTTTGTTTATCATCAAAATCTAATGACTTTTTTCTTCTTTTTTTTTCAAATCAAGAACTGAATAAATAAAGAAAATGATGTTTTGAACCAATATTAAAAATTTAAAAACCAAAGAGATTAATTTTTTTTTGAAACATATAACGAAAAAATTGAACTTTTCATGCACATTTTAAAGCTTCTACTTGTATTACTCGTTCTTTTCACTTTGATTCTTCATTTTCCAATCCTACTCATGTTTAGAAAATCAAATTCAATGGCCATCAATTGGCTATAAAAATATTAAATTGATAATAAAAAAATTAAAAAATAATTTACAGTAGCAACAATATTAACCCTATTAAAAAATTATGAGTGTTAATAATGTCTTGGAGCAACAATATTAACCCTATGCATTCAATGTTTTCAATAATTAAAGAAGATAAAATCTTCAAATAACTCCCCACTCATTAGCAAACAAATTTTAGTCGTAGGATGAAAGTTATGATCACTACCCTTCTTCGTGAAGAATGCCAAACTTTACCTTTTTCTTGTTTTTTCTGATGACATATTGAGAGCAAAGAGGAGAGGAAATGAATCACGTGCTAATTTTTTTATTAACAAAAAATGTGATTTCATGAAACTTGTCTTGGGCTTTGAAGACCTTGTCTTGTTGAGGCCCAAGGCATACGAGTTCATATTTTTTGCCATGCCCATCTTCTATTCTGGTCTAGAAAATTTATTCCCAAATTTAGAAATTATTGATGATTAACCCTAACAAACATGAAAAATTATTACATAAATCCAATTATGTAAGTCAAACTCATTACATTATAAGATCCATCGGTTTATTGCAGTAGCCAATAATAATATTATGATTTAGAACGCCACAAATCAAATAACATGGCTTCTTTTTCTTTTTTCTTTTTAAAATTCTTATGGACCTAATTATTGTAATATCTTTGCAATAAACACTGGATTTAGAAGTTAGAGCATACTTTAGAATTATGATGACAAAAATGTTCAAAACTAGTAATTATTTTGCCACCACACATTTTCAAGATTGTAATTGTCATGGTAATTCTTGGTGATTTCTGTTTGTTTTCATTACCTTGAAAACATGCCCAAACAAACACCTCTCCCCTGCTGAAATTATTAAATCTCAGCAGCCACCATTAAAGCTTTAGCACTAAAATTCCCCATTCATGAGGTAGAACTCGGTCACTTCACTGGATAAAAATAATAAAAACATAAAAATAAATTTATTTTTGATATAATTTTAGAGTTAATTTTTGTACTTCTAAAACAAGAAGTTCAAAAAGAACATGTTTTAAAAATAATATTTTTTATTTTAAAATATCATTGAAAAAAACTCTTACTTTTAAAATTGTTCAATTAAAACATATAAAAATAAAAATAGTTATTGTTATAATTTTAAAAACCAACTTTAAGATACATTTGTGATGAGGTTAGAGTCATGAGTCAGATAGATCCCAATCAGCATAAAAATAAAAATAATTATTACCATAAATTTTAAAATTTAGTTCGAGAGTCAACTTGAGGTAAGCCCCGTGTCATTAGTTGAGATGGTCAACCCGAAGTAATAAAAAATATTTTCTTAAAAACAAGAATGAAAACAACCTTATTTTGATTATTTTAAAAAAAAAAATCAATGAGTTTTTAATCCATGTCTTTTATTGGGTTAGTTAGGTCTATACTTCTTTATATTTTTTTTCAAACTTGAATTGTTTAAATTTTGAGTTGATTTGTCGGCCTTTTCATGTTTTATAGTTAAGTTGTTATAATAATATTATTAATTTTAATACTCAATATAAACTAAAATAAAAAAATCTAATTATTTTTTAAAATATATAAGTTTGGTAATAACATATTAAGAGTAAAATAATTTTTTATATATATTTATTTTTTTAAGTTTATCATAACCAAACAAGATACACATACAATTACTATATCTTATGCATAATTACTAAATACAATTTTATTTTTATTTTATTTTATTTTCTCTATTTTTATTATCTTTATCTCTTCTATCATTAAAATAATAATTATACGTCTATATAAGAACTCCTGCAATCTCATTCGTATCATGAGATTGGGAGGAGTATACAAAAAGAAAAAGAAAAAAAAAAGGAAAAATAAGAGGAATATAACAAATAACAAAAGAGTAACTGTATGAAGAGATTAGATATCAAGTAATGGATAGTGAAATGTATAATTTAAAATTATACATTATACATTGCACTATACAATATACAATAACAATAGAAGAAAAATCGGTTTTCACTGTTGATTATTATAGAATAGCCTAAGTTTACTGTTGGCGGAATCATTCAATGAGCAATGCCTTTCTCAATTGCTTTTTTGTTACTAAACTTTATTTTTTTTCCAATTTATTCTTTTATGTGATATGTTATAATGTTTTATGTGATGATTTTCTTTCTTTTATATATTCTTAACAATTTAAGGTGTTGAAAAAATTACAAAATTAAAATAGAAGTACATAAAACATAAAAACCAAATTTTGTTTTTGATAAAATGAGATTTAAATTTTTAATTTGTAGTACATAAAACAATTGCAAAAAGAAGAACCGAAGTAAAAACCAAAAACAAATAATATGGCTTTTTGTTTTTCAAATTTGCATATAGAAGTTCCTTTTCAAAATTAAATTCTTTGTTTACCTTTTTTTAATCGATTTAGTTTTAGGATTTAATGTTTAGGCCTTAAATTTAAGTTTAATTACTTTTATTTTTAATTAAAAAATGCTACTATTAAAAAAAAATTGGTAAAAAAAATCATAAAAAATAATTCGTTAGTAAAATATATTTGTTCTTAAAGAATTTAAATAGTAGCCTTAGCACATAAATTGCTCTGCTCGTCTTTTACCTTAGCTCATTATTTAAATTTTTATTACCATTATTTGATCATTAAACATTAAATCTATGTCATTGGTCGATCCGGAAGAACCCTAGAGGATCTAAATAGTTGAATATGTATCGCTTGCAATTCAGCCATGTGAAAGGACTAGAAAACAAATGCATGAACTAAGTGGTTATGCCAAGCCTTCGAATAAAAAAAAAAAATTGGTCACGTCAAAGTCAAACAACATGTTTAATAAAAATTAACATAACTTTTGGATCATATCAAACCTTATATATATATATATATATATATATATATAACAATACTTTCTTTCTTGAAATGTCTTTCACAACTAAAATATAAAACAAACCCTCTTGACATGCAAATCAAACTCAAAATACATGTAACTTCTACAAATTAATTAATAAAAACCACTTGGTTTCTTTTTTCAAATGAGTGGTTTTTCCTTCGATCACCAAGAAGGGGATTGTATTTAGCTTTTATTTCTTGTACTTTGTTATTGTCATTATTCTGGGGCAAGCGAGTAGAATTTAATGAGAAAAAAAGAGAGAATATCAATCATGATTAGATTCATTCTACAAAAGGCTTAATTAGGACAAGCTATAGTTTTAGTTTCATAAGAAGTGAAGTAAGATTTGAATCTTGTCGTTCATAGTTTGACTAATCATTTATGAGAATATGGCCAGTTTCCTCTTTCAGGTTCAGCAATTGCATTGGAAAGTGACTTACCAACCGAACATATTGCTTAGCTGTTGACTGATCATCTTCATGATCGATTACTAAAATATTAATCACGATCGATGTGCAATCCACTCTTATTTTCAAAATGGAGATTCCATTTTGTATTTGTTTATGCTAATTTGGCAATGCAATTGATAGAAAAGTTGATGCAGTTATATATATATATTTGGTGTGGTCTATAAACCCAAAAAAGAAAAAGGACAAAAAATATTTTGAGGGCTTTATGATTTGCCCATCAAAGAAGAAAAATATTTTTTTTCTTTATTTTAAAAATAAATAAATATATTTTGAAGTCATCTTTTGGTTCCACGTAAAATTACAATTCCTAACAATATAAAAGATTAAAAAAATTTGTTACTCTTAACATATATGCACACAGGTACAAAATTATGAATTGCTTAATAAAACAGAAATAAATTTGTTAAAATATTTTTAATACGCTACATTTTTTATTGATAATTTAATAATCTCAAAAAACACAGAACAAGTCATGCCAAGCACATAATCAATCGTTACATGCTAGTTAGGACAGGACTGCATGTAGACAATGGGAGCGTTGCAAGCTGCATGGCTAACGCAATCATGTCCGCTCAAACATTTCAGCACCCAGTTGGAATTTGGTAGCATATAGTAGTATTTGTTACAGCGTCGTCTTCCTACATGCCATGTCATGCCAGGCTGCCAGAACCTTTGTTTGTTCCAAACAACTTAATTTTATTAAACTGGATCATGTTCAGTCGGAAATTAACCTCACCCACTGTCGATCGATGATTAAACAAACAGACAAACATGGAGCTCGTGGTTTGATATGTTCTAATACAAACTAGCTGTTGTTTGTTTCTGTGGTTTGATTTGTTTTTTCAAACGGTTTTTTCTTCCAAAAGAAAATGAAATGAGTAAACACAATCATATTTTAATCCTTTTTTTAGTTCCTTTTTTCTAATTAATTTTTGTAATCCCATTTTATATATTTACTAGCAACTCATAAATTGCATTTTGTAATTACATGTGAGAAATTATTTATTAACAAAAAAAAATAGAAAAAATAGTGTTTCTGCGTGCTTCTCCTCGTAAAATATTAATCATTGTAATAATAATTTTTGTTTTTATTTTTACCTTTAAAAAAATATTTAATTTATTAAAAATTAAATTTTATAATTTATTTTTTATATATTTTTTAATTTTATAACTCGTGTCACGGGTTTAGTAAATTAACATGATTGACTGAATTTTTTTAAGTTATATTCTTTTTAGTTTTATTCTCAAATAAGTTAATTAAGAATTAAATTTATAATTTATTTTATTTTTTATAAGGTTATTACAATTTTATAATTTAAATAATAAATTTTTTAAATTAACTCGAGTAAATTCAAATTATTTTATTGTATTTTTTAGGATAAAGATTTTTTTAATTTTATAATTTAACAAATTAAATTTTATAATTTATTTTAATTTATTTTTATATAATTATTACAATCTCATAATTTAAATCAAGAATTTAAACTATTAACCCATTAAAAAATTCTTAATAATTTGAAAGTTAATTCAATAGGTACCTTTTACTTTAGGGAAAAAAAATCATTTACTACTTAAACTTATTAGCGCTGCATTGATCATTGAATTCAAAATATATCCAAAAATTGACCCAACCAAATCTGTCTAATCTCATTAATTAAGTTTAGAGTTTTTTTAATTTTAAAAAATATTTTCTTACTTATTTTTTTATTTTTATTTGGCTTAGAAATCTATTTATCTTATTCAATATTATTAAGGTATTCTAGTTTTTTTCTCTATAAAAATAATAGTAAAAAATATTATTTTTCTAGAAATATTTTCTTTTTAAAGGAAATATTTTTTCTATTTAGTATTATTAGAGGTTTTTTAATTTTTTCTATTTAAGAAATTATAATAGCTTTTTGATAAGTAAATTTTGATGAATAAAAAAAACAAAATATTTTTTATATCTCTTAATAATTAGGTTATTCTGAGTTTTTGAATATTTAAACTTCTAATAAATCTTCGTTATCTTTTAATTTATTTTATATTTGTTTTTTGGAAGGAGTGACATTTCCTATTGGCGAGTAGGAATAGTCTTTGATTCAATTGTGGGACTTGTCTTGGTTTCACGTCCATAGCCAGCTCATTCCAACAAAGTCACACCCCATATTGCATCCCATAAAAGCCATGCCAATCCTCTCTACCCTCACACCACTACCAAAACACCACAATGGCTACCTCTCCCTTCTCTCTCGTTCTCCTTCCACTCTTCCTCTCCCTTTCGCTCCATGCTCAAGCTCAAGCCCCAGCAGCACCTGCTCCGGGGCCCTCCGGCCCGGTCAACTTCACCGCAGTTCTTGTAAAGGGTGGTCAGTTCGTCACATTCATTAGCCTTTTGAACAAGACTCAAACATTTAACCAAATTGAAAATCAGATCAACAGCTCTTCTGAGGGTATGACTATTTTTGCCCCAACTGATAATGCCTTCAACAATCTTAAATCTGGTGCTTTAAATGACCTCAACCAACAACAACAAGTTCAACTTCTTCAGTACCACATGTTGCCTAAATTCTATTCTTTGAGCAATCTCTTGCTGGTTAGTAACCCTGTTCCCACCCAGGCCTCTGGCCAAGAAGGTGTTTGGGGTCTTAACTTTTCAGGTAAAAGCAACCAAGTCAATGTGTCAACAGGGCTTGTGGAGGTTCAACTCAACAACGCTTTAAGGCAAGATTTTCCTCTGGCAGTTTATCCAGTCGACAAAGTGTTGTTGCCTGAGGAGTTGTTTGGTGTTAAGCCACCATCTGCTTCACCTCCAGCACCGGCAACTAAGGGGTCATCACCAGGCAAGTCCAATTCATCAGATACGGCTGCAGAACCATCACCTGGTAAGAACTCAGCTGGTGGAAGGAATGTAGCATTGGGGTTGATTTTTGGGCTTGGTTTCGTTTCCATGGGAATTCTTTCTTGAGAAATGAAGTATCAAAGGAGGCGTTTCCAAAATTCCTTTTTTCTTTTTCTTTGTGATTCTTACATTTCACATAATGAGCTAATTGGAGGTTCCATGTACGTCTACTTTCCTGTTCATCATTTGAATTAATTTCTCGATTGGTCTAGTTCTTTGGTTTTGCGTATATGATCCAATTTGATTAATTTATCAAGACATTATAATTTAATCTTTTTTATTTATTCGAGTGGCTCCAATATTCAAGTGGTTAGGTAATGGTAATCATTCTAATAATAAGAAATTAAATCCCATAATTAACTTATTTTTGGTTAGGATAAAAAAAAAAGAAAGAGATGCATTGGTCATTAGATCTTGCTGTAATACAGATGGAGCTGCTTCACAAGCATGTGGAGCACAAATTGAATAAGACACATTTTATGATATGAACTGATCGAATGGAGATCTACAGACGTGGCCAGCTCATTTGTCTATCAGCTAGAGGAAGACTTCCATCATTATCTTTTCCAATTTTAAGAAGGAAAAAAATAATTCAACTTGTGTGTTAAAAGTAAACCATGCAGCTAGTAAGAAAATGAAATCCATGTGATTCTTTAATGTCCTGCCATCACTATAAATCTTCAGGTCAACTCCAGTTCTTTAATGTCCTGCCGGCTGTTCATGATAGTAAGAAAATGAAATTCTTCACTGCTGGATGGTACGAGAAACCTATGTCAAGTTTTAATGTAATTTGTGAACAAGAAACGTCAATTCGCTAAGATTGTTGGGAATTAATTTGTAATTAAATCCACGTGATTATATCAATTTAATTTGGATTTGAATTCTAGTCCAAAATGCCTAATGAGATGAAGAGGAAGCAAAACGACAACATGGGCGGCGAAATTGATCGCTACATTACGATCTCATATTGTCGCTTCATTGTTCTTTGTCTATATGTTGTCAGAAATTTAAATGGATTCAGTAAATTGACAGAATTCGACCACCATTAGGGTCCAATTGCTACTTCTGAAAGTTTAGGATCAAAAGTGAAATATTGAAGTACACTTGAAGAACTCCAATGTGCTCTAGCCAACAACTAGATGCTCCAAGTCAAGACCTTCTCTGTGAGGGAGGGAGAAAACCAACCACTTACTCACAGATATGAGCGAACCACGGAGCTAGACAAGAGGATCTGTGTCAACGGTCAATCAGGTTTAAACATGGTCATGGGCCGAGCTACCTGGTCAGCCCGACCAGACCCTGCTAACAATGAGTGGCCTAGGCATGAAAAATCGGCCTGCAGGCCTAACCCTGACTGCCCGGTCTCGAGCATGCCGATTTTTTTCAATCTATATCTTGAATCTGCTATAGCTTCCCATGCATGACCAGTTCCTAAATTTCTTTTGCGTTTCCTGTTTCTTTGCTTCAAAATGTATAATCTTTTGCCCTGATCGGCCAGGATATGTCTTTTTTTCTTCCTTTTAATTATATAGCTATTTCTCTCTATTATTTGGTTTGATCACTGCGTTTCTCCCAGTTCTTTTCTGGGTTTCTAGCACTTTTTAGTTTTTCCTTCGTTAAAGGTTAGTGCTTTATACGGTTGCGTTGAAAACTTGATTAAACAGAAGAGGTTTCTTCAGTTATGTTCTTGGCATTGTTTTGGAATATCTATATATAGCTAGTAAATTGGTGTGCAGAAAAGGGCCTTGCTTTTTGTCTTTAGGTTTTTTCCCTGAGAACTTGAAATCAACTTCTTTATAGTTACTACCTTGAAATATAGTTTTACCATTCTAGTGTTGAAATGACTTGGTAAAAGAAACTGATTTTAGTACAAAACAAAGATGATGTAAAAAGAAAGTAAATGAAAGAGAATTTTTTTTTTAATGCTAGTAGTGTTGAAAATGTAGTAGTGATTGCTTTTTAAAATATTTTTTGTTTAAAAATATATCAAAATAATATTTTTTATATTTTTTAAAAAATTACTTTTAATATCAGTATATCAAAATAATTTTTAAAAACTACAATTTTAAAACCCAACCCGACTCGTCTGGTTGACCTAGAACTATGTTGACCTAGGACTGGAACTAGGCCGAGTTGAATAAAAAATAGAAAAATTCATCACCTGGCAGGTTGACCTGGCAAAACCCGCTTACAACCTGTTGATTTTTATTTTTTTATTTTTTTACTAAAACGATGCAGTTTTAAATTTTTTTAAAAAATAAGGATTGACCCGACCAACTCGGTAACCCGGTCAAAACCCGAAACCTGAGCCTTGGACCAGGCCAAGTTTAAAAACTATGTCAAAAACATAAAAACAAACTTATTTAAATTTGAATTTATTTTTATTTTTAATTTGTTTTTTTAAATGACATCAAAAATCAAATAAAATCTTATTTGAATTTGAATTTGTTTTTGTAGCGTGAAATTATGTATTTTTGTAAAAACAATTAAAAGTTAATTTTTACTTTAAATTAATTTATTTTTACATTTTTAGATTATTTTAATTCAATAATATCAAAATAAAATTCTAAAAAATAAATTATTTCAATGAATTTTTAAATAAAACAACAATTATCACAAACACAAGAACAAAACGGGCTATCGGAAATTAATGTTTGAAAGCAACGTTGAAACTGCTATTACACATGTCCAGTCAAGAATGCAGTAGAGAGAGGATAAGGAATCTCATTGCGTCAGAAGTCAGCAAAGCTAACACTAATTACCTTTTCTATATATCTCTAAAAGTTTATTGATATTTTTCAGAATATTTCACAAATTTTTGACACCTCACGTGAAAAGAAATAAAATTCTCATATTCAATATACATTATAGGAAAATATAAAAAACTAAAATAATTAATTCTTATCAGCATATCTGGTCAGTTGTGTGTGTTTCAGAGTAGTTTTTTTTAAAGTATTTTTTATTTAAAAAAATATATTAATAATATTTTTTTTATTTTTTAAAAATTATTTTTAAAATCAGTACATTAAATTAAAAATATAAAAAATATATTAATTAAAAATAAAATAATAAAATTTAATTTTTTAAAAAAATACTTTTAAAACACACTTTCAAACAAATCTCCATTATCTTGTATCTATAAAATGTTATGCCTGGATTTTATATTCCATGCTTTAAAAGTTAACATTCATTATTATTTTAAGGGTTCACTAATAGTTATTTTTTAAATTTTTAATAAAAATATATTAAAAATATTTTTTTATATTTTAAAATTTATTTTTAATATCAGTATATTAAAATATATATAAATACTAAAAAAATAATAATAACTTTATAATTATTAGTTTTCAAAAAAAAATTGAAATTTTTTATACGTGGTTTAAAAAGTTTTCAATTAATAATATCAGATAAGAAAATGACAGGTTCTTGGCCATGTTTTATAACCACAAGGCAGGAATATGTCAAGATCAATGTCCATTTAGCAACAACCTGGCAGGACTTCACGTATGAGGGGCCTACAATATCACCTAATGGGGCAATGGTTGGCTGGCTCTTCTTCAACATGTCGGTGTCACAGACGTCAGCATTAAATATGGATACACTGTAATGCTACAAGGACAACTAAATTAATCAGATTTTATATTTATTTTTTAAAAAATTATTAATTTAAATTTTATAAATTTTAAAATTATTAAAAATTTATATAATTATTAACTTTAAAACTTATAAACTTAATATATGCAAACTAATCCAAATATTTATATTAATTAAAAAAAATTAAATAAACAATATACAATCAATTCCATTTTTTCTTTGTTTAATAATTGTAGATATTTGCTTCATTGCTTTGTTTATCTGATTTTTTGCCACCAATAAAAAAACTGAAAAATAAAAATCTTAATTTAATTCTTCAATACGGTATCGATTATAAATTAAATTTTATAATTTATTTTAATTTATTTTCTATAATAATATTTTAGTCTTATAATTAAGGCTACATATTTTTATGGCATTTTAATCCCATTTAAATCAAGTTGTTTTTATTTTTTTATTTATAATAGGTTATCTTAATCTCATGATACGGGCTATAGGTCCTTTAATATTATATTTGCTTTTCATTGGATTGCCATTATCTTATGACTAGAACGGCAAGTTTAGCAGGTTAACTTAGTTGATCCAATATTTTTTTAATTGATTTTTTCTTCAAATTTATCATTTAATATTGTGTTTTGTTGTGAATTAGGCTTTATGATTTTTTAGTTTACTTTTTATTAGGCTATTCCGATCTCAAGATCTAGGAATATTGCTTAATTGGTTAACCCGGGTGAACATGACTCATTTTTTGTGTTATTTTTTAATTAATTAATATTTTTTTATAAATTTCATCGTTAAACATTGGGTTCGATACGACTGATTGAGAATTGAACTTCATAGTTTGTTTTGATTTTCTCTTTATGAGGTTATCTTAGTCTTTTGACTAGAGTTGTAAATTTTGCAGGTTCTTAGGTTAAATTAAGTCATTTTTTTTTTCTATGAGGTTATCTTCGTTTTATGACTTTTGACCAGAGTTGTAAATTTTGCAGGTTCTTGGGTTAAATCAAGTCATTTTTTTATTTTTTTTTTCTGTGAGGTTATCTCGGTTTTATGACTTAAATTATGGATTTGATAGATTGAATCAGATCATTTTTATATGTTTTTTTTTTTAAATTTAGTTTTTTTTTTAATCTTTTCCTTCAATATTTGGCCGCTTAAGAATTAGTTTTTATAATTTGTTTCAATCTTCATTATGTGGATTATCTTGGTTTTATGACTCAGGTCACGAGTTTGATAAATTAACTCAGATTGTTTTTACATCTTTTTTTAATTATTTTCTTTAATTTTGTCTTTCAAATTGAATTAATTGAAAATTATGCTTCATAATTTATTTTAATTTACTTTCTATAGGGCTATTATAATCTTATAACTTGAGTTGTAGATTTAACATGTTAACCCGAGTTGACTCAAGTCAGTTCAATATATTGTTATCTTAATATTAAAAAAAATGTTATCTTGAAATTATTTTTTAGTCAAACTATGTTTAAGAGCCTGTTTGGGAGTGTTTGAATTCACTCAAGTTAATTCAATATATTATTATTTTAATATTAAAAAATATTATTTTAAATTATTTTTTAGTCAAACTATGCTTCGGGATTGTGATTACGGTTACTTTTCAAAGTGTTTTTCACTTAGAAATGTATCAAAATAATATTTTTTTTATTTTTTAAAATTATTTTAATATTATCGTATCAAAATGATATAAAAATACTAAAAAAATATTAATTTGAAATTAAAAAAATAAAAAAACTTCAAATTTTTTCAAAAGTACTTTTGAAACACAAAAATAAACATGATCTTGTTGCTTTTAGATTCGTAAAAATCAAGCAAATCACATCAAGTCAACTTTTATATAATTTAATTATTTTAAAAAAACAAACATTAGCAACAATAATCTAGTTCTTTACTAAAAAGTATATTAGATAGTTTGAACATCCCCATTTCTTCAAAGAGCTTGCCCTGGTGATTCAAACTCTATACTCGGTTCATTGAGGTTACATTTACCTTACCTAGCTAGCCATGGAACTGTACAATAATCAAAATAACTAATCCAAACAATTTTTCGTAATGAGAAAAGCCTAAATTGCATGGTCATCTCTTATAAAACAAAAGATGGGCGGTCACTAACTTGAAAACATTCTACAGAAATACTCTATTTTGGTTAATGAAATCTGAAGTTGTTATAAAGAGGTGAGATATGTCGATAAAAAGTTTGGAATTGTTCAAGATCATTCATGTTTCAGAATTTTTTGTAATAAAAAATATTAAAAAAAAAAAAACATATTGTACCATTCATACAAAACATTATTTATCTCATTTTATAGTTCTATGGCCATAAATAATGGCGAATTGAGAAATTTGCACACTCCTGAGGACTGTATATTGTGTTTCTTTCTGAAGATTTTTGTGTGTATCAATTTCCTTTGCTTTGTTAAACATCGCATCATCATCATATCTTACTTGGGAATAAAGATTTAAACTTTTGATAAAAGAACAATGCAGAAAATTAGCCTTGTGTAGATTAGATTGTGTGTATTTATCTGTTCGAAGAAAACTAGAATGGCAAAAAGAAAAGGCCTGAGAAACACAACCACTCAAATTATTGCTTTCTCGACATTGGCACCACTGATTGATATCCAAACATCACCCAACGTGAAACATACGCAGTTCCAAATTGGTGGTGCTTGATTTGCTTGAGATTTTTCATGATAATCGGGTTTTTTTTTTCACTGCAATTCAAAGAAACAAGAACTTCTAAAATTTATTTATCTTCCCTTCTTCTTCCATCCAATTTAGACGCAATCCGCTATCCTTTTATGTTGGAATCTATAATTTTATCCGAACTTGAAAGATAACAAGCGGGTTTTTAGGGAAGTGTCATCAAACTTTACATGTGACATTGTGGGTACCCATTGCATACAGTTTAATCCTGTGCTGAAGATTGTTTGTAATTTCAATCCATATGCATTTAGTGTTTCTTCACGTAAAAGTAACTACCGTATGTCCTGCAGCCTGCTTCTGGTTGCTGGCTAGAGCTTTTTCAGGTCACTTTCCTTCACAAAAAGTCCATGGAAGCCGTAAGGAACCCGCCGAGGTAACCTTACGGCAGCCACAATATCAAGCCCTGGTGATCTTGCATCCATCACCAAGAACTTGGACTCTCCTGCTATCTCATCATGAACATATGACACCACGTACCCATCATCTTCCTCTGCCTCTGGATTCTCAGGCTCCCTTGCTACAAAGAAAGGCTCGCCACCATAGCATCTTGGCCCATATATCCTGCTAGCCACCGTACATTCCTGCCGCGCTCCTTTGGAAACATCCAGCTTCACCACCCCTGATATCTTTGGCATAGGGTCACCTATTGCCGCGTACACGAATCTGTTCTTCTTCCCTAAATAAGCTGGGTTAATCACCCCAAAGTCCAGGTTTCTAGCTGAAACCGGGTTTCTTGTAACTATGCCTGTTTTCAAGTCTATTCTCACTTTCTCAACCAAGGCATGGATAAGGTCCATTCGCTCCAGTGTGTGTTCTACTGATAAAATGTTTGGTGCTAATATGACTACGGCATCCTCCTCATCCCATGCATTGATAGCGTGTATGATGTTGAACCCTGGCACATCGAACCATTTCATCTCTGATTCATCCGTTGCGTATCGAGGGATGATTCCAAGCCTGCATACTTTTGCTGGGTCCGAACCCACCGGGGAGCCACCTCCAAATATCATTTCCATGGGGTTCATCCCAATCTGTATGTCGGCAAATATAGCATACTTGCTGCTAATTCCAAAGTCATGGAGGAAAGAAGGTCTCGTCATGGAAAATATGGGAACATCTGGTTGTTTCTTTCCATTTCCATCGAAGTGAAAGTATGTTAGAAATGGAGGGACGGGACCATATCTGAAAGCAAAGGCCTCCCCTGTCTCCAAGTCTATCTTGGGGTGAGCAGTCATGCTCATCAGCAGCTTTCCATCAAAATCATGACGACCCAGCGTCTCTATGTCTCCATTTGATGTCAAACGCACAGCATAAGGTAGATCCGACTCGCCAAGGGCGTAGAGTCGGTTGCCAAAATAAGTCAAGCTAGTGTTTGCTAGACCAATACCATTAACTGGATTAAATTGACCAGTCAGAATTCGAGCAGCAGAGAGAGCACCACGAGCTGCGGAGGCAGCAAGTCCATTGAATCCAGAGAACACATTTGGAAGAACTGGAGCCCCAGCATCTCGCTCCATGGTATATTTGTAAGTCTTGACGTAGCGACTGCAGAGAGTGGCTTTCCCCTGGGAGATCCTGATGGAGTGAAGCATGCCATCACCATCAAATAAATGGTAAGGTCCTCGAGGGAGGTACTGAGGATTAGGGCCATTTCGGATGTATGCACCATCAAGGCATGATGGTAGAGATCCATGGATTACCTCACACTCAGTTGGAGGAAGTTCATCAACTGGAGCAAAGTTATCACTAAGTACATATCTAGGATCAACTGATTGCCGAAGCGGAGGGTCTATGAAGTTGTTGATGACGCCTTCCAATACATTAAACATCATGGTGGGCTGGTTTGGCACTACAACTCGTCTATCATTTGCAGGAGATTTCCTTGTCGATGGTGTTGGTTTTGTTGCAGCAGGCAAGGTTGTTGTTGATGATGCAGGGCGTGAAGTTCTGCTGGTGGTAGGTCTTGTAGTTGAGTTCTGGGGTTTCTCTTCAATTCTAACTGATGATACATTGAGGGAAGGAAGATGACGAGATAGAAATGATGGTGTGGTTGTGACAGCAGATTTCGGAATGCTCATTGCCATGGTACCGGTGAGGAGCTTTGAAGTTTGTATTGCAGAGAGGAAAGAGGACGATGAGGCATCCATTTTGTTGCCTTCAATTCGTTAACTGCATTAAAAGGTAGGAAGGAAGCTGAAGAATAAATGATTTCTGGGATTGAGTTTATTTATAATAAGTTTTATTTGTTTTGATAATTACGCAGCAATTATTTCTTTTTTTTCTTTTTTATTATTATTAACGTGGATGTTCGGTCCAATTTATAAGCATCTCGACTAATATCATAGACCTTGAAGTTAATATCTAGTAGCTCTAAGGAGACTCGAAGTTATTTTTATAGATAAAAACCGAACAGAATAAAAAATAATTACTCATAATTATTAGTGAGCAAATTTAAGATTTTATCAGTTGAGCTACCTTCAAGATTAACATTTATTTTTATTATTTTTTTTATTCTTCAGAGAGACATGTATTAAATGAGTGATTGATATACTGATAGGGATTATTTTTAAAATATTTTTTTATTTTTTAAAATTTATTTTTAATATAAATAGATTAAAATAATTAAAAATTACAAAATATTTTGAAAAAACATTCGAACCATCAAACATAAACTACATTTATCCACTTGCTTTTGTATACTCATCCATCAAACCACCAAGGTGGTCCTATAGGAAAAGAATATCTAACAATGCATGGTCTATGATATCCTCTCTTGAAATTATATTATTATTGTTATTATTATTGTTGTTGTTTTATTTTTTTAGAGAATAATATAAAATATATTTTGAAATGTTATCTATCAGTTTAAATTTGTGGATTGAATTAGTTTTTTAACATGTTAAAAAATAATATAAATCATATCTTGAAACCTGACCTAATAATTTAAACTATTTAAGAATAATATAAAATATATTTTGAAATGTTATCTATCAGTTTAAATTTATGGATTGAATTAGTTTTTTAACATGTTAGAAAATAATATAAATCATATCTTGAAACCTGACCTAATAATTTAAACTATTTAAGAATAATATAAAATATATTTTGAAATGTTATCTATCAGTTTAAATTTATGGATTGAATTAGTTTTTTAACATGTTAGAAAATAATATAAATTATATATTGAAACCTGACCTAATAATTTAAACTTTTAAGTTAAATTAGTTTTTTAACATGATATTAAAACTTTGATAACTAAATAGTCATGAATTCAAATTTTACTATCTTTATTTATTTAATAAAAATTAAACATAAAATAGCATAAACCTATACAAATTTTAAATTCAAATAATTTTTATTTAAAAAGATATATAATAAAATAATATAAATTATATTTTAAAAATCCATCTATCACCTTAAATTTTTAAATTAAATTGGTTTTTTTACATCCTGTGGCCCTCTCCCGATTTCCAGATATCGTATCGGATTCTGATCAATACCTACAGCACAAGCAAAATTATATTTTCGGCTTCATTTTCATAAAAAAGATGTGAAAACGCTCAACTTAATATTATAGACAGAAATCGGATAAATCTACCTTTCTAATCTAGGCAGAGGTAAGACCATCTATCAAATAGATTTGACATAATGTTGTAGAGATAGGGTAGGATAGGTTCAACTGTTTAGGTAATTAATTACTTGAAACCTCATTAGGAGATATAATTGTGCCAGAATTTTTTTCCTGTGTTGATATTATGATATAGAATATTTTTTAAAAAATATTTAAATAATTTTTTTTTAATTTTTTAATTTTTAACATCAGTATATTTAATATTTTTTCATATCAAACATAATTTTAAAATACAATTTTAAACACAAAAACAACCCAACACTAACAATGCAAAGGAAACAAAAAGAAGTAATTAAGATACCATAAACAAAAACAAGAAAAAAAAAGCCTGATTTTATCCTATAGAGAGAAGAGATCATATATTTGTGTGGAATGACTTGACCCTGTTTATATTTGTGTTTTAAAAACATTTAAAAAAATTTATTTATTTTATTAATTTTAAAATAATATATTTTTAGTATTTTTAAATTATTTTGATATGCTAATGTTATAAATAATTTTTAATATATATAAAAAAATCATTGACATATATTTTAGTACAAAAATATTATTTAAAAAATAACCATAACCAGAAAAAAATTGTCAAAAAAAGAAATATTTCACTATGGTGGTACTAAAACCATTGAAAATAATCCAGAAAGTCCAAAAAAAGTTTGAATTTAAAATAATTTTCCTTTATATTTTATTGTATAATATCATGGAAGTAGTGTTGTAGAAATATGAGTGTTATTTTTCATTATCGAGTCTTTTATATATAAAAAGTAATCTTTTACTTTATAATGTTAGAAAGCACAAAGCCTATTCTAAATACTCGTGAAATGAGTGAAATGAGATTGTTTGAGAACTCAATCATCTATTTCTTTACAAACGATGGTTTCGTCTAGCGGCAAGAGGCCAGTTCTCCTCATGAGGCGAACAGGCTTTGAATCCTTGTTGGTTGTTGTGGAACCTGCTTTAAGGTGCTTGTCGATACCATGAAAGAGATTAGTCTCTTGATCTGGTAGAGGCCGGAGGATACGCCGGAGCAACCAAAAATACAAAACAGCACGTTCGAATGGCATCTGTTTTCCTACAGGGATGATAACCGGCTGAGAGTTGTTCCACAATGATAGCAAAATTTTGTCTTGCATCTGCATTCAAAATTGATAAAAGCTCGTCATGCATGCTCTAAATTGTTTTCCTTCTGTACAAAATAAGTTTACTTCTCACATCTCATTGTGGTGGGATTTTGAGATTCATCAGAAGACACAAGTCTCTCAACAGATGTGTACATTCCATTCCAGGGCATTTTATATTTGCTGTACTGTTGTCCAGGACTTTCGACTTCCATGTATTGGCAATGCATTTTCGGCAAAAAAGAATGTGCGCGATAATTTTTGTTGACAAAATACTCCTGTGGCAATCCAGGTTCTGTGCAAATCTCACAAGTAAAAGCGTGTAAAATAATTTCAACCAACAATGAAATATAATTGGGGACATCCATGGCAAAAACAAATTAGAATGATTGGATATTTGCATGTAACCGATCAACAAAATAGTACTTACACTGTAGAAATAAGTGAAAAGGGCACCTGGAATGTCATTGTTGTTCATCTCCTGACGCCATTGAACTAGCCAGTACTTGCTTACCTGAGGAAAATCGGTGATGGATTCAATTTATGCTTGAAAATGCTTTTTGGCTGATATCAGGTTTGATCATATCTTCAGAGGGCCAAACATTTCTGCTGATGCTAATCTTGTTACGGGGATTCAACCCAGTTGCTTGGGGTGCTAGTTTTTTTTTTTTTTTTTTTTTTTTTTTTTTTTTTTTTTTTTTGGTATCTGCTGCGTTGCTGAGGTTATGACAAATTTTTGGTTTTGGTCTGCTACTGTCAGTCACCGCATTATCATTCCTGTCTTCCAATGGCTTCATTGCTTTCTGGGTCAGCTTTGCTTCCTCTAGCTCTTGTTTTCATTCTTTCGCCCGTTTTCTCTTATTGGTGCCTTCTTCACTAACGATCTTAGTCTTCTTTGGCCTTTCTGCTGCGCTTTGGCTATGCCTTTTCAACATTAATTATCAACAAGTCTTCCTAACAGTGGTAAGCAGCAACACAACCATTGAACAAACTATTGCTTTATTATTATATTTTGTTCGCGAAGAACATCATTTACAACCTTTTTCTTACAACCTATTTTCTTAAACGTCATTTACAAACCTTTTTTTTGGGCATGGCCTGTGCAACTGTGAGTCTACCTTTTCTTAATGGGAGGGAATGAATTTCAGAAAAAACAAAATAGCAGAAAGCTAATAACATCGAAAAATGAAAAGATTGCAAAGAACATATCCACAGCGCTTGTGCTTACAAAGGCCAGAATGGAATGGTCCTCCACATTGATGGCAAAACCGAAACCCACATCTGCATTAATAATCACAATAAATCAGAAATATACAATCTACCTCGTGTATAGCTCCATCCTATCTTTGAATTCATTTTTAATAAAGAAAACCTTAAACCCCACATTTTGAATTCAACTATTCATGAGAGCTGAGAGAAAGACTGAATAGAACTTTGCCATTCAAGCATAAAAGTTCTCAGATAAGTTAGCTAATATACTCCATGACTCCAGTTTAGCCAAATTAACAGATCGAATCTTTACTTTTTCTAATTTTGAAAAATATAATTGTTTTCAGCCATTATAACATCTTTTGATGGGCATTAAAAGATAGTACAATGTTGCTCTATATCATTTTCTCATATATTATGATATTGGAAACTGTGTTGCATAATCCAAACAATAACAATCTATTGTCAAAGTAAAATGTAACTGAAAGAAAAAAAAAATCCAGAGAGAGCACACCTGCATTTTATATCTCTGCATCCACTAACTCGCTCAACAGAGTGACTACAATTATAACATCTAGTCCACCTTTTCTCTTCAATCAACTCACCAGCCAGAATGTCATTCCTATCTCTTAGATGTCTGCTCTCACTGCACCGATATCCTGTATGCCAAGGAATCTTGCATAGGAAACAGAAATTTTTCTTGCAGTTAGGACAATTTATTTTTTTCAGCTTATCCTTACACTCATTCAAAACCAACACTGAGCAATCTTGGTATGGGCAATAGCAACTTTCAGACCCTAAAACCATTGAATCACATAGACGATCACACCATTTCTCAAATATTGGTTTTGAGATGATAGGCCTGCATGAGAGAGGGTCTAATAGTTGCTTGCAGTTCAGTCCAGGGCATTCAATGCAGCCAGAGGTTTCCTCAACTGTTACTTCAATATATTTGGTTATGCAATCCAAGCAGAATGGATGTTTACACGCGATACCATTCTTGAAATTTCTGATTGATAGCATAGGATCGGAGCAGATTTCACAAGTAAAGTTTGAATCTTCTTCTTGTTGCAACTGTTCTGATCCTTCTACTTCTGTTCCTTGGGGTTTTTTCATTGTGTTTCCCATTATATTTTCCGCCTTTTGATTTGCTTGGGAACTTCAGAGTAGTATCCTTGGGTTTATCTTTCAATCAGAAGTCCTACTCCAAGGAAAAACAAAACTCTTTCATCTTCAATGCTCCGAGGAAGTTAATAACACTGAGAATAATCAGATAACAAGCTTACTTTAAGCAAAACAAAAAACTAAAGAAATAAACACTATATACTTAGTTTTATTCCTTGATTATCACTAGGCAGCTGAAGTAGCATAAAGGCAATGCCATGTCAACTACCACTAATGAAAAGAAGGTTATCTTTACCCTGAAAGGAATTTTGCAATTGATAATGATATAATCACGCATTTCAGCACGCTGGATTGGATAACCATATCAAAGAAAGCAAAACCAAGTAAATGAACCGAAAGAAACAGGTGACTACTGATCACAAAATCAATCACAAAAGCATGCGCTAAGTTGTCAGGAGATTCAAGTGCAATACCTCAATATTTTTTCCAATCCAACAGTCTGATTGTCTTAAAGCAGGTAATCCCCTGGTCCTTCATCAAACAACCGTTCTTAGTCCATGATTGGAGTTTTCCAATAGCTGTCTACGTTCTGCGCGCTAGCAAACATGGGCTGTATTGAATCCCAAATTACAGTCCAACTGCAAATCCTGTGACAATAAAGATTTGATCAAAGAAAGGTTTAAATCATGTAAGAGTATAATTTTACTGTGCAACAATTTGATAGCTAATTTAAAACAATGGAACGGGTGCGGCTTAATAAATGGTAAAGGGATTCCATTATTTTAAATTCAAGATACCCAGGATTCAAAGCTCTTTCACATTGAAGCATTTTCTCAATTCAGAACAATTTTCAACTTACAGTACAATGAATTCGATCCATATCAACCAGTGAGTGATAAAGAACGGAAGTGTTTCAGAATTTTAAGCAATTAAATAGAATAAAGGAAAAGAAACGCAATTTTCTTTCACTTTATAATAATTCCCAGCACTGCTTAAACAGTGGATTTCTTTCCTGAAATTCACACAAGAAATTCCTTTCACTTTCCAACTAAAAACAAAAAACAAAGTGTAACAAACCAAAGACTTAAATTGAACAAATGTTTTTGTCTTTTAGACTCATAGTCACTGAAATGTTTCGCTTTCCATCATTTTCCAAGCAAGCAAACAGAAAACCAAAGAATCACAGAAAGAATTCAGATTTTCGTCTCAATTTGACAGGAAAAAAGTACCTAATTCAGCAATTCTTAAAGTAAATTACCTAAACATAAAAAGAAAAGAGGACCCATTTCAGAAAACACAATATTACCAAAACATGCACTGTACCAGAAGCTGAAATTGAATTCCAATACTCATATCAAAATTAAGCTTATTTGGCTCTGTTTTCTCTTTTTAAGTAACAAAATTCCAAGAAACAGAGCTCTCCTTACATTTAAAACAGAGAGAGTAAGTAACTTACAGAGAAAAACCTGATCTGTTTTATACGAGAGTGAGTGAGAGAGGAAGGGAGAGGGCCGCGGGAGCGGAATTCTGAGTTGGGGTGATTGATGCTTCTTTATTAAGATTTGTTAACTGCAAAAGAAACGTCCCTCGTTTCTATATTTGTTAACTGGACGAGAACAAGTAATTTTTCAACCCTTAATGACAAAAGTCTTGCGTATTTTGAGGTGAGTGGACACGTAAAAAAGCTTGGCCCGCTGGTAACAAAGCGATAAGATGGACATGAAATGATGAAATGAGTTGTAAAGTAGGCGTGATAAAGAAGAAGAAGGATCTTTGATTTTTCCTCTAGTTATTTAATACTTAACCATTTGACCTGTGTCCGGTTGCGTGAGGGGTAGTTTTTTAATTAAATAATTTAAGATGTTTACGTATACAATTAATTAAATAAATTAAAAATTATATATATTAATAAGTAAATAAATAAAAATATTAATTTATAATAAAAAATAAAACTAAAAAATTATGAAATATATATAAATTAAAATATTTAACCTTGTAACAATTATTTACTCAGTTATATTTATTAATTTTGTTTATTTAAATAATTTTTTATTTAATGAAATTATAATAAAACAAGATACACACATAAAATTAATAAAAATAAAATAAAAGAGAAAAAAATATTATGCAAGGTTATACATATTAGAAATTTTTTAAAAAAATAATTTTTTTAATTTTTAAAAATAAAATTCATTTATATATGACATAAAAATAAAATTTATAGATGAATTAAAATAATTTTTTAAAAATTACATACATATAAAATAATTAAAAATAATCTCTATTTAAAGAAAGGCTAAATAAATAAAATAAAAATTTAGGGTATAAATATAAATATAAATTAATTAAATATATAAAAAAAAATTAATTAAATTTTTTTTAAAAAAAAAGTTCAGATAATGCTAAATCTAGCAAGCCAAGACAACATGTTTAACCCATTTGAAAAAAACTCATGTGTATTAACTTTTTTTTTATTATAAAAAATAAAATCAAATGATCCATCATTTGCATTTCCTTATATTTTAACCATTATAATAGTTGGGAGATAGGGTTGATAGTTTTTTTATATAAAAACTTGTTTTTTTACTTAAAATATATTAAAAACACCTAAAATATTTTAATAAACTCATTATTAACCTAAAAAAACCACACAAAAAACTAAAACTAAAAATATTTCCAGATTAGTTTTTTTTAAAATTTAAAAATAAAAACATTATCTAAGTTGAACTCCTGTTGCATAAGTTAGAAAAAACCACCTATTTACTCTTCTTCTTCTTTTAATTTAGTTCAATATTTTTTAATCTTACTTTTTCCTAAAAGATTAATATAAATTGGCCTACATTTTAGTCCCCAATAAGAGAGAAATAAAAAGAAAAGAAAAGAAAAAGAAACCGAAAAAAGAGACGAACACTAAATCCATGATATTTTGTGATGGGATCTATGGTGCAATTTGCACATTGAATCCACTGCTTCTTTAAGTGTTTGTTAATTAACTAGTTTTATCATTTATGTGAAACTTTAAATTAATTTCAAATATAATGAAAAAATATGTTATTATTTTCAATGCATTTTAAAATATCATGATTTTTTTAATTTATAAACAAAAATATATTTTTTACACAAAAATATTATATATGATGAGAGTAGGATTTCAAGTCAAATTCTAAAATGAAAAAAAAAATTATGTTATGGATATGTTTTTATTTATAATTAAATTTATTAATTGAGAAGTGAATAGTTTATACTTTATAAAATATACTAATAAATATATGAATTAATAATTGCAAAAGAGTTATTAATACTACTTTAATATTAAAGCGAAAAACTTATCTCAGTAGAAATAAATAGTTTCACATGCAAATGGTTTACATCCTTTTTATTTTAAATTTTTTCATTCATTTAATCTTAGTGGCTAAATGTTGTTACTAATAAAAAATAATTTTTGGTTTTTATAAAAATCTTCATACTAATACAACTTATTCTTATAAAATAGAAGAATGTTTTTTATACAAATCAAACTAATCTCTTCAAAGTATATAATAATGAAAAACAAAAATGTAAAAGATCATTATTTAAATAAAAGAATTTAATGGAATACGGTAAAAGTAAAAAAAAGTAAAACAAAAAAAGGCCTAAGTTGACAATGGACATATCCCTACGATGGAACTTTTTATTTTCATATTTTATATACAAATATTTAATTTCATCTATACTAATATTATTCAGTTTATAAATTATAAAGTTAATAAAATTTTCAACTCCTTAAAATAATCTTACCTGTATATCCTTTTTAATGAATTTTTATATATTTAAGAACGATTATACCATTATTTAATTATGAAACCTAAATAGAATAATTTTAATTTTATTAATTTTATAAAAAAAATTATTTTTTTAAATTCTACTTAACAATAAAATTGATAAAATGTGATTGATACCTATTATAATCAACAATTATTTATTCAATTATAACACGCATAAGTTACAAAATCAAATTTAAGTACAACAAAATTCAATTTCTCTAAAATCCTAAACAACCTTTGGCATGCAAATCATATAATAATATAATAAAATTTTCTTAGTAAAAAGCTGTAAAACACTTAAATATATATAGAAAACTGAAAAATAATTAAATTAATCTAAAATATAAATTGATAAAAAAATATTTTTGCTTTGTATATTTTAGAGTTTATACAAAGTAAGCAAACTCATGTATGTTAGAGTTTATGTGAAGATTACTTGAAGTTCATATGTTATTTTTAATTTTAAATATTTGCTTCAAGTTATTATGAATCACAAGTCGTTCAGGTGTTCAACCTCTAATAATAATTTATACGAACTATTAATAAAAAATCTTCTGAATATTTTTAAAAGAAAAGGGTTGTTATACCTTAGAGTCCTAATTTTTTTTCTTTTATGATTTAAATGTTTATGTACTATGTGTTTTATACATTCTTACATATAAAGAAACTTAATTAAATAAATTTATAAAATTACTCTAAAATATTATGTAAGAGACAAATTAATATTTTATTGTTTATAGGTTTTTTTTTGTTTCTCGCTATGCTCTTATTTTCTATATATACAAATAAAAAAAACCCTATAAACAATAAAATATTAATTTGTTTCTTAAATAATATTACATATATTATTTTAGGGTGATTTTATAAATTTATTTAATTAAGTCTCTATTTGATTTTTCTAAGTATAAAATTATAATTCCCAGTATTAATTACATTTTAATTTTTAAAATTTAATTACCATCAAATCACACTTAATTAATCATCACATTTTAGTTTTTCACGAATGGTTCTTATATGTGTGACCCATTAAATTCTCTAATAAATTAATTAAAATATAAATCATAATCCTAAATAAAATAAGACTAAATACATTAAACAATTTAATTTTTTATCAATTGAATAATTGATTGATTTATATTTGAAGATTAAGTATAATGTATAGTAATTTATCATGATCCCTCAAATATTAAAAAAATCATAAGTGGTTTAACTTAATCTTTGACTAACTAATTTCTTAGTGCAATTATTATCTTTTCATCAAGAATATTTTGATTTAAATATTATAGTACTAAGTATGTTTGTTTTGTCAAATCATGTTATTTCTCAACATTATAGTTATTGATTATTTGAATAATATTTTAAAATTCTTTTCAAAACTGATTCCCTCTAGGCTAATGATTTTAGAATCAATACTATGTGGGAATAGGTAGATTATTTTTTTCTAATTCATTTAGGTTCATAAATCCTTTCTTTGTTATTTAAATATCTTTATATAATTTATGTTATATTCAATATCTACTTGTTTATTACTCCTGATTAAGATAACATGTGATCAGGATAAAAATGCAATAATCTTTATATAAAATAATTTAATAATCTTAAATTTTAAGATTACTTACACAATTATCATAAGAATATTTCAATAGATATAGGTGATATCTTCATATCGAATTATCTTGCGAATTAGTTTAGTGTACATATTATTTAACAAACATATATATATATATATATTAGTTTCAGATATCTTTCAAACCTCAATTTACAAGAATAATTATTTTTTTTATATAAAAAAAAATATAATATACACCTATCCCAACAACTTTAATTTATAGTCAATCTTAATAGAATGTTAATTATAAACATTTAAAAACAATACTTTGATGAAATATAAATATCATAATTATAATAACTTAATAATATTTTTGCAAATATTTTTGTTCCATAATTTTATTTTTTCTCTTATTTTATTAATAAAATATAATTTAGAATTAAAAATAAAAAAATATCTTTATTAATAATAAATATATTCCAGATGAACAGTAACATCTATGCTGCTGGTAATTAACTACTATTTGGTATATTCACCGGCAATCTTTTAACTTTGGATCTTGGATGAGTCTGAGACTCCTGGGGTTACTCCTTGGAATACTCCTTGGACGTATTAACATGTCCTCATTAGTCCATCAAATTGTCTGCAAGAAACATAGCAGAAACTTCCTTCAAACTTCGTAGTCACCTTCTTCGTAGAAACCCTTGGCTGATTTCAGGGTGGACAAAATTCATCCAATACCACAAAGCTGTCTTGAATGAAATTAAAGGGTCATTGGCCACGATCTCAGGTGAGTTTAATCCATCAAAACCGATGCTTTCTCCGGCTGGTCCATAATTGTAATTCCATGAGAGCTGGATTGGTACTCGGCCATAGTAACCTTTATCGGGATTGCATGGATACTGTGTGTTGTCCTCATCACAGTAGTCCCTTGATGGTCCATTGATCTCTTCTATGAAACAAAAATCTGCAGAAATTATTTTATTCGTTAATTACTAACTAATCA
The DNA here is from genome assembly GCF_000495115.2 of Populus euphratica. Lineage (NCBI taxonomy): Eukaryota > Viridiplantae > Streptophyta > Magnoliopsida > Malpighiales > Salicaceae > Populus > Populus euphratica. The sequence continues at coordinate 83,523 of NW_011500105.1, read as the reverse complement.
CAGTAGTCCCTTGATGGTCCTTTGATCTCTTTTATGAAACAAAAATCTGCAGAAAATATTTTATTCGTTAATTACTAACTAATAGAGATTAACTTGTTTACTACCAGTTGGTTGTATCTGACCCAAGAATTGTTACCTTCGCTATGATTTATACAAAGTTAAATTAACTGTTCTCATAAATTTTAATATTTATTATACAGAAGTGAAGTGTATAGTTTAATGAGGTTTACGAGGTTAAATCAACTTCTAGTGTACCAACAATAGTTGATCCAAGTGGTTCGGTTATAACTTGTAAGCAAGATTTTAAGTTTGAGTTTTTTGAATTGAGTATTCTAACTATTATTTTGAGTGCTTTACTTTAAGCAAGTTCTAGTGTACCAGCAATAGTTTTTTGAATAGGTTATTCTCGCAAAAACATGTTCATTGTTATATCATTCATAGAGAGTTGATGCTTCTACTTTGCTCGGAGAATTTTTGTGCGCAGGCCTGGGTGCAGTGGACTGAGATGGATCGGAATAGATGTCATGCTACAGTGTTAGGCTGTTCAGTGCTGGCCCAAACAACATAGGCTGGCTAGCCGACGCATTCTATCATGAAGTTTATCTGCATCTCCTTCACGAATCATCATCATAATTCATAACCTTCTTCTTCCTCTTTTTTTTTTTTTTTTCCAGTTATTATGCCAAAAAATCGATGACATTGCATTTAATCTGTATCAGGTTTTTATGTTAGATTGACTTGACCCAAATTAGGATAATCTAGCGTGACATATTAAAAATCCATGGATCGAATATAAAACATGCTTTTTCAATTTTTTTTTTTTGAAATTATAATGATCAAAACATTGGAGGTCCACTTTTATTGTTACATTACATTTCTATCGTATCCTTATCTCCTTGATAAATTATTAGCATTTTTGGAAAATAAAATAAGAAAACCCATCTCCTCTCTCCAATGCTTTAATTTATTTTCTTTCCATTATTGTTTCTCACGTAGGGGAGAAGGGATGTTTGGGAATAAATTTTATTTTTTTAATTAAAATTTGATTTTTTTATATTAGCTTTTTAGTATTTTTGAATTGTTTTGAAATTTTAATGTTAAAAATATTTTTTTTAAAAATAAAAAATATAATTTTAATTTTTTCGAGTGAAAAATATTTAAAAAAAAACTACTATTACATTTCCAAACATTTCCATAACTTATAATTCTTAATTAAAAAAATATAAAGAATATGGATTGAACTTAACAATTATGTGTAGAAGGTGATTCAATTTATTGCTAAAAAATTGATAAATACAATTAATCCAAAATTAATTTTTTTTTTAAGTTTAGATCTATAATTTGAAGCAAATTTAAAGGGGAAAAAACACTTTATATAAACTTATTCTATTAAATGAATTTCATTGACACCTAAACCAACTATTTCATGGTCAAAATCCGTTTAAACCAAGCTTCTCTCTCTCAATCACCAAAATTTGATATTTTTCTCTCCTTTCATAAACCAAGGACAAAAAACATAAGGAAAATGAAGTTTGAGATAAAAATTAAATTTCATAAATTTTTAGGGACAAAAATTTTATAATTTAAAAAGTTAGAGGATCAAAGTGTATATTTAGCCCAAAGTTTAGAAAAACCATATTGTTCTGTCATGCATTTACATCTTAGTCCCATATCTTTGAATTTTGCTACTCCTTAATAAATATGCTTTAATTGTTAATTAATTTGGGTTTATAAAGATATAATAAAAAAAATTGGACTAAAAAGAGATAAATCATTATGTCAATACATAATGATTTATTTGTTCCTATATAACGATAAACAAAGCTGTGGGAAACAATATTTTTTCCAGCCTTTTAGAGTATATCTTGATATGCTGTGTGTCTATAGAAATCAAGTCAATTAACTAAAGCCGAAAAGTTTTATTAAGCAAATAAAAGGGACTGGACAAATTCAAAACAGTCCACTTACTATCACTAATTTTCAGTGTTGTCCACAAAGCATTTTTTTTCATTGGATACACAAGATTTAAAAAATCATTGATAAACAATTCAGTCAATATCCATTGATGGAAGTGGATGGAATTTGACGAATATTCTCACAAGGGAATAGTCTCTGGATGGAATTTGACGAATATTCTCACAAGGGAATAGTCTCTTACATTGTTTAATTGATTTGAGACCTCATATATAATAAGCGAGATTTTGAAAGTTTTCATAAATCGAACACCAATTAATACTAATTAGACATTAATCAAAATACTTGATTGATAATTTCTAATCCTTGGAAACTAATTAATTGTCAACTGTTTTGTCTGGGAAACGATTGGTAATCATCAATATTTAAGGGAGTAATCTGAAATTTGTCTGTAGGGATTTATAAGCAAAAAAAGCACAAAGAGATTTGTAAAATTGTTTGAACTTTCATAGAATCATCTTCCCTAGAAAACCATTTTCATGATTTTAAAAATAGATGTAATTTATTACCTAGTCCTTGTAGTTTAATGAAGCCAATCAATTAGTCCTTGTGGTTTTAAAAACTATTATTTCATCCTTATATTATTAAATCCATTCATAAAATAGTTATTTTTGTTTTATTTTCTGCGATTCTTAAATATTTTTTTTCATCTCTAAAAATTGAAATAGTTGAAATGAGAAGAATGTGATAAGGAATGGAAAGAGGTTGTTTTTTTTTTAATAAAAAAAAAAATTTAAATTGAGAGTATTTAATGCTGGTCAAGGACTATTAATTGCTTAATTGTGATACTACAAGGACCAATGCATTAATTAATGTCAATAAATCAGAAGGACTAATTAGCTATTTTTAACTCTTGAAGAAATAACCTCATAGAAAACTAAAAAGAAGAGTACATAAATGCAAACTTTAGAAGATTATACATAAATAATAATAATAATAAAAAAAAACTAAACAAGAAACTTGCAATTGCAATGAACGTAACAACGAATTAATCCAGCAAATACATTATATGCAAAATCAACTATGCCTTTATTTCATTTATTTATTTGTAAAATCCATTCCAAGAAATACATCGAACTCGATCGAGAGTTACAGAACACCACTGGGTATCGCACCTTACATTCAAGAAATGACAAAAGGTAGATTCCATTTTATTTCATTACTATACTATGATATGCCTAATATAACCTAACAACTTAGATTATCGCCAGGTGCAACGCCAAACTTGTTACAATAATCTGTGTAATACCCAATTCGAGCTTGAACAGCACCAGAATTTCCACCATTACATTCAACTGCACCATTAATGGCTCTAATAGTAGCACCAAACCCTTGAGTGACCACAGGGCGGACATTAGTCATCCAAAACCATAAGGCAGTCTTAAACGACACAACAGGATCATTGGCCACAGTTTCGGGAGAGTTTAGTCCATCAAAGTTGTTTGCCCCTCCAGCCGCCCCGTAATTGTAATTCCATGTTAGTTGAAGAGGTCCACGGCCAAAGTATTTCTTGTTCGGGTTGCATGGATACTGTGTCTTGGTCTCATCACAGTAGTCCTGAGAGGCACCGTTTATTTCTTCTATGTAGCAGAAGTCTGCAAACCAAGCAAAACATATCCATTTGTTAACTTTGAGATGTATGGTTATGCTTGTGTACATATCATAACGATTATTCTCTAGCAACTAGCACTTCCAAGTTTGTATGTACGTTAATAAAGTTTTTAACTGCTATATGATTATTATTAAGTTGTTTACTGAAGGTGTGATGTGTGCCAATATATATATATATATATATATATATATATATATATATATATATATATATATATATATATATATATATATATATATATATATATATATATATATATATGAGATTTAAGAGATCTTACGTCCGGTCTCATGCGTGACGTGAGCAAAAAATGCTGCAATCTCACGTTTGGAATCGTCATTTGATCCAATCTTGCCAAACTGAGAATAAGAATTGAGAGCATTGAGAAACGCATCACGTGTGTAGAAGCTCTTCCCGGCACAATCTCCCCCGGCTTGATTGATTATACCGTTGAAGAATTCCGGTGTAACAACATCCGCCACCGTAACATCATTGTTACTAGGCGTGCTAGGGGTACTAGGTGCTGAGGTACAAGGTCCCTCTTGACATCCTTGGCCACAATAAGCATCACCGGTGCCACAGAAGCCAAACTGACTACAGCACAAGTTGGGAGCACAACCACAATTTTGAGACACTAGCAGCTGTGGCATGGTTACGGCCAGCATCATAGCCAGAATTATGGATAGTAAATTGTTTCCCATGTTAAGAGAAAACATAAGGTAAGCAAGGTGTTTTTTATTTAATTAAGGGTAAAAAATCTGGATGGAAAAATAAGGTTTGGTTCGGGCCATATATATAGCAGGATAGCATGTAACTTGTTAGCTTGAAAAGCTTGGGAATTCAATTAGAACTTGTAGATTTTTATGGATATTTGTGCGTGTAGGATACGGTTCTGCTTATATGACTTATAGCGACAAAAGTAGGTTCACTAAGCAAAGTTTTATGAAACTACAAAGCACCATATAGCGATAGATATGAAAATTCTAAATGCCTTGATGGCAAGAGAGACATCTCACGTTCTTAGTTATAAACTACAAACTACATATCAATCCAATCCGAGATTCGGTTCGTAGAAGGGTTGATCAATGGGTTGGCAAGTCATTCTAAATCATGATTTTCTTAAAAAAAAATTAATATTATTTTGATAAAAAAAACTGATTTAAAATAAAATTAATCTAGATGAGGTTCTCAATTAATAGGTTATTGAGTTGACCGCAGAACCGTGAAGAGGTTTATAACTATGCTCACATTTTCATCCCAAGTTGAGATATACGGAAATAGAATTGAAGCTAATTGTTAGATGATTAGGCCATTTCTTTTCTTTGACTTGATGAGCAAATAGACAGTAAAAACCAGTCTGAGACGACAAATTGGAGAAGAATTACTGATAAAAAAACAGAAAGAAACCTAAAAAGAGAGCTGATTAGTAAAGTTACTAGGCTTGTGTGATTTGGGATCAAATCCCTCTATTAACGAGACCTCGACAGATAATGGATTCTGCGATCGATACTGCTGGCTTCTTAATTTTTTTTTTTGTACGTTAGAAAATTTCTAAAAGAGAAGAGGTTGTTCGTTTTTATGTATTAAGATTATTTTTTAAAATATTAATTTTTGATTATAAATTAATATATTTTTAATATTTTTAAATTATTTTAATATACTAACACAAAAAATAACCTTTTAAAATAAAAAATATTTTAAAAAATAACCATTACTGTATTTCTAAATACTCTCCAGACTTACTTAAAATCTACCATTAAATCAGAGATCTTTCGTCCGGTCTCAAGCGTGATATTGCAGATATCCCATTCCATGAGTTTAACACAATCTTATACTGCAAATATCCATTTATATTACAGTTCATTGAATAATGTGTTTTAAACTTTGGGCATGGATTTTCCTATGTAATAATTAAAATTTCATGAAGTACGGGTTCAGCGAATTTTGCCAATCTTAGAGTATCTCCAATCCAAAATGCTATTTTGAAAAGTTAAATTGATAAAATAGCATTTTGAATAGTATAAATATAGCTTATCTTATCATATCTATTCCAATGGAAAAAAGCCATTTGAAGAGCCATTTATATTGGAGTGAAAAAAATAAGTGTTTTATTATTTTTTAATATTGTTTAATGTTATTTTTTTTCCACATGTCTACATTTAATGGGTCTATTTTTTTAGTGGTTCTACTTTGTTGGTTTTGGCTCCTTAAAGAGATATATAAAAATAGCATTTGTGGGAGAGAAAAAGCATTTTAGCATTTTATTTGACTTTTCCATTCGAGTATGTAAAACAAACAAAAAAAACTAAAATATTAATTTTTTATTTTTGATTATTCATTTGACTTCTCCACTGGAGATGCTCTTTGGTTGATTTTTATCAACATGGAACTTAAACTTGGATTCTCAACAGCGTGAATGAGTGGAGATTTTCAATCCTCCTTCGAGTCAAACGTTGAGAATTTCCTCCGCTCAATGCGCCACAAAGTCAGGGACTTGGCTAAGTGTTGGAGGCTTCTCAATGACTTGATTGTTCGGTTCATATAGATCATCAAGGAAGGCTGCTAAAGAAACTTTCAACAGACTAGGAGCTCAAAATTTCTAGAAGCATAGATGTTAGAAATCAAAGGGTACTGAGCACCGAGGCAGATCGAGACAAGTTCTCCATTTATTTTAGTTTCTTTTAAATCCTTTACCATACTATCAACTAAAGTACATCTAGGGCTTGCGATTTGGGTAAGGTAATTATTAATTTCCCATACCAATATTGTCGTTATTGCTAATATTAATCTACAAGAATAATAATCATAATCGGATATAAATTTTTTGTAACTACAGCATGTGAAAAACATAGGATATATATTGTTTAAATTTTATTAAAAGATTATGCAGGCCTCTTCTACAGTGGAATATTGGCTCGTTGTAATATGTCAAGCTTATAAAGACTTTCGAATTAGATTTAAAAAATACTATTTTTTTTAGTTTTAGTTTTTATTTATTCAAATTTTAGCTTTTAATTATGAAAATAACAATGTAGCTAGGGTTCTTGTTTGGCCCATTTGCAGAAACATGGTTGTGGCAGAGGGGAATTAATTATGGTTGAGGAGGTTCTGCCCAATAACAAAACTTTCATAACTTAGTGATTAAAGATTTGTAAAGGGAAGTTTCATAATTTTCATGACTTAATATAAATAAGAATTTCGAAGATCTTGAAGATAAGGAGACGAGTGGTTCCAGCTCCAGTTTCAATTGTGACAGCCTATATTACAGGCAAGAGTGAAGAAAGGCAACCTCATGATTACGGAGAGGAGTGTACACTTGAGAATGTGATGTAAATTATATTTTTTTAAATTTTAAATTATATTTTTTTTATTTAAAATAATTTTTTATGTTTTCATGTTATTTTAATGTACGGATGTAAAAAATAATTTTTACAAAATCAAAAACTTTATTTTAATATATTTTTAAAAATAAAACATTTTAAATTATTCTTACTATCATAATTCTAAACATATCCAAAGGGATAAGAATGAAGCATTGATCGAGTTGCATAAAAAGTTAAAACTCAAAACAAATAACGATCCCAAGCTTTACAAATCAGTGTTGTTAATTCCGTTCTGTTTTGTTGGTTCTGTTTTGTTGGTTGAAACATTTCATATCAATTCAAAAATTGAAATAAAACAGAAAAATTTTTATTTTATTTTAAATCTTGATTTGTTCTAAATTTTCAGGATAAATTTCGGTCGGAATATTCCAGTTTTATTTTACATGTTTCGTTTCGGATTTAAAAACCATTGAATTAAACCCAAATTTCAACTTATTTTAACAAAAAAATATTAAAAATACCATATAAATGGTAATAACACCATTTTCAACTACAAAACAATCTTTAACCAATCTAAAAATAAAAAAATCAAACAAAACAATAATAATAATAAATTTATGCATCCTAATATATTTTTTTGGCATGGTTAAGGGGCAAATTCATTTTCATTGAACTCTCCTCTCCTAACAAACCTTAATTGACACCAATATCTATTACATTTCTTTTATTTTATTGGTTGAATAAAACATGAGTTGCATATTTTTTTTTATAAAATGTTAAGAGATCAAAAAATCATTCTCCATTAATATCATAATAAAAATATATTTTGCAACATGATTATAATATAAAAAGTATTGGATTATTTTTTATTATTCTTAAGAAAAGCATGACCTTCTTTTGATATTGAATTGATAAATGAAAGGGAATTTAAAGGGGTGACAAACAAAACTTATAGTTTAATTAAAGATTAAAAAAATACTAATTAGATAGTGTTCATGTATTAACCTAAATGTGACACTGAGATTCTAACTCCCTCTACCTTCATTCAAAAATTAATTGTCATAGTGTTTTGACATGAATAGATTGTGTGGCTTCCCTTTATTATTTAGAACTGAAAAGTTTAGTTTAATTTATATTTTTTTGTGTTAAAATATTTTACTTTCATAGTATTTTGGTATTTTATATAAGTTAAATTACTTTAACTTAAAGTTATACTTAACCTTAATTATTTATAAATATTAAAATTTTAAAATTATATTTATTTGGTATTGTGTTTATATTATATAATTTAAAATTAATTTATCTTGAATTTAAATTATGTTTGTTGAATTATATATATATATATGTATATATGTATGTATGTATATGTATATGCAATAGTACATGTCGTCTATATGTAAAATAATATCGTTTTTTATTTCGAGTCGTATCTCAGATAGAGGAAAAACCGGGGAAGCTAAAGCTATTCAAAACTGGAGGAGAGTTCACCCATATTTCTAACATCCGACCTTGTCGCAGCGAATAAGATATTTGAACATCCACTCACTCATGGTGGATTTTTTGTCTAGTACTTAAAATTCTCAAATCATTTCAAGGCTTTTGGATATCTTAACATTAGTTTTTTTTAATCAACATGAAGTTTTAACTTTGAATTGTGCTGTTACAGCACTCGATAGATGGGAATCATATGGGATGAGCTTAATGGGATCCTCAGAAGCTTTACGCAGAGCTAGGAGACAAGCATAATCTGAAAATTTGTTCACTTAGAGACTTGCATAAAGTGTTATAGGCTTCTCAATGACTAGGTTGTTCAGTTCGTTACAGACCATCGTGGGTGGCTAGATAAAAACTCTTAACAAAGTGTAAGTTCAAGATTTCTAGAGGCGTAGATGTTGGCAATCCAATGGCACTGACCACTACAGTCCATGGAAGAGCCAATTACAGAGCCATAATTTAGCCGCCCTCAATTTTTTTTCATTTCTCTTTTCTTCACACTCACAATACTAATACCAATTCTTTTAAATTCTTTAGCACACTATCAGCAAGACAAATCTTGGCCCTAGAGAGGGCAAGGAGTTTAATTTCCCATACCATTTGTGGCGCCATTACCTGCAGGGCCATTGCTGGCACATGCGTATTACTTTTCAAACTAGGAAAGGATAATCAGTCACTACCATTTCAAGGAAACGTTGCAGTTAGGCAAGAAAATAGAAGTCTTGTCCACATAAAGACACAGACTCAATCGGTAGCTTACCGTGTCACTTCGGCCTTATGGAGGGAAAAGTCTGCCCAATCCTATCTAGAACTAGAAGAACCATTCGATGAGTAGACTCCCCGCAAATATGTGAAAAGAAAAACTTTGAACAGTCAATTACCATAAATGAAAGGATAGTGGCGCCCAATGGCATAGAATGGGCATAGCCGACGTTGACTAGCCAATTACCCGAAATCTACGTCCCCTTCCTGCATATTTTTAAGATAGAGAAGCCATCTTTCACCATAAATGAAAGGACAGAAAAAGATAAAACTGAAGCCGTCTTCTAGTGCTCCTTTCTTTTCCTAGTTTTTGTAGCTAACAGTCAGGATAAAAATGGATGCCCAGAATCGACGCCTAAGATGTAACTAGGTTGGATAATTTGCCTACATCTGTTTTATAAACTAGAGAAGCCATACATATTTCAAGGTGGAGAAACACTCTTCTCAACTCCCATTTCTCACTCACAACACTTTCTAGCTCTTTTTCTTGGTGTTTAGCTCACTAGTGTTTTGTTATATTTATGCTGTTTCTCCTCTGCTAATTTAAATTTTGTTTTTAAAAATATTTTTTATTTTTAAAAATATTAAAATAATAATTTTTTATTTTTTTTATAAATTTATTTTTATATCAACACATCAAAACAGTTTTAAAATACTAAAAAATTAATATAAATTAAAATATATAAAAAATAAAACTTTTAAAATATAAAAACAAACCTTTTATAACCAAAACATGCAACAAGTTGGAATAGATACAGCAAATAACAACATATGCAATCACATGTTACTCATTTCACGAGCCTATTTGGAAATATAAGTAAATTTATGTTTTTTTTTAAATTATTTTTTATATTTTAAATCGTTTTAATATACTAATCTCAAAATAAAAATTTAAATAAAAAAATATTATTTTAATATAAAAAATATTTTAAAAACAACTAAAACTACACACCCACCTCATAACTCATCTCTTTATGGTCATTATTTCCTTTCACTTGCAGCTGAACTACAAGTCAAATAGGAACCATCGTTTCTTCCATATCTAGCTAGTTGGATAAAAAAAAAATACATAAAAACTAGCCTGAACATTCATATAAATAAATAAAAAAAGGGATGGAGTGTGCCTTTAGCTCTCCATTAATCAACACTAACAAGATATTTGACCACACTGCGGCCATATCGCATGGGAAAAGATCATATTTGCTTTGGTCACTAGTGCTGTCGGTCAAGTGAGCCAAGCACATGGCCTGGCAGAGCCGTACAATACGATAGTAGGGAAGCAAACGGAAATCACTGCAAGTTGCCTAATTTTTCATTTTTCATTTTTTTGTATTTTTGCCACTCTGTTTCAAACTTGGTTCATGATCGATACAATGTGGGTCCATGGACATGCATGGACCCCAATCATAATTGCTATCATGTTAGAAATGGACTTGACAACTTCTTTGAAAAGTCTCTCCATTAATATTGATGATGTTCAACGTCGTCGGCTCAACATGATTTTGAACCCACAAAGAATCCCAGTAGTGATTCGATGGCGAAGATCCTAGTTGTTGCAGTAATTTAATTTCTTATTAAATATTTAGAATTATAAAAATGGTTGTAGTTTAAAGTTATTTTTTTTATTTAAAAATATATTAAAATAATATATTTTTATTTTTAAAAAATTATTTTTAATATTAATACATCAAAATAAACTAAAATATAAAAAAATAATTTTTAATATGGTATACCCTGCAAACAGACTTTTAATGTTTAAAAAACTGCAATTTAGTTTTTTTTTTTTAAACTTTAGTGTTGTTTAAGAGTGAGGTTGTATTTTGTTTTTAAAATTTTAAATTTGTTTGAAAAAAATTTAAATTAATATTTTTAAATTTTTTTTATCATTTTGATATATTAATATAAAAAATTAAAAAATTAAAAATTATTATTTTAGTATATTTTCAAATAAAAACCATTCTAAAACCCACAACTCATCACGATCTGAAACATAATCTTAAACATGTTATTCACAATTCATGGCAACTATAGAAGTATACATGACAAACACTTCTGTTAATTTCGGTATCAATCAACCAAATTTTAAAAGAAAAAAAGTAAGTTGGTCATGTATTATAAACATAATAGGCAAGGCAACACAACCTATCATTTTCAAAAACATAAAAAGAAAAAAATGTCATATTCATGGAATTTTTAATTTCCAAACTATGTGATTTTCAATTTTTGAAGAATAATTTTTTAATTTATATTATAAAAAAATAAAAACTAAAACAACAAATTGTATAGAGTTCAAATTATTGAAATCATTATAACAAGATGCTTGTATAATTGGGAGAGAGGGAGAGAAAAAAAACTCATAGCTTCTCGTCTCTATCTAGTCTCTAGCATAAGCAATATTTAAAAATCACGATTTATTAAAATGAGGACAAATTCCTGGGGAAAAAAAAGTTATTTAAAAATACTTTTTTTGTTCCTTTGGTTTTTGTTTTACTCAAGAAGTAATTAGAGTAGATCCTATCATGGATATTAACATAAATTTGAAAATTTATTATGGAAATGGAAGAACAAATGAATATGCGCACATATAGTGATTTCAATTTCAAACTGCTAATATATTGGGTTGGATGGACAGTCTTTTGGTCAAAATGGATTCAATCGATTGAAAATAAAATACGTACAAGGCGTAAATTGAATTTCAACACAAATTTATGGCCAAGTCAAGTGGAGGTTTTTCTAAGTAATAAAAACAAATATAAAAAGGGACATCAAAATTACTGAAAATCTATAAGAGACATAAAGATTATTATGAACTTTATTTCTCTTCAATTTGTTTCATAGCAGTACATCTTATTTTCATATGATTAGCCATAACTTGGCATAACAACTCCGGTTATTTAAAAACCTAGCAAGTGAGGTTATTCTCAGGAGCAACGCCGAGTTGACTGCAATAATCTCTATAATATCTACCACGAGCCTGAACAGCACCTGAGTTTCCACCATTGCATTCTATACCATTAATGGCTCGAATAGTTGCTCCAAAACCTTGGCTTACTACAGGACGAACTCTGTTCATCCAAAACCATAAGGCTGTCTTAAATGACACGACAGCATCCCTTGCTACAATGTCAGGATTGTTCAATCCATCAAAGTTGTTGCTCCTTCCGGCTGGCCCATAGTTGTAGTTCCATGATAGTTGGAGTGGTCCGCGGCCATAGTATTTCTTGCCTGGAACACATGGGTATTCCCTGTTGTTTTCATCACAGTAGTCACCGGAAGCACCATTTATCTCTTCTGTATAGCAGAAGTCTGCAAAATAAGACATTTTCTCTTGTCAGTTTACACACGAGGAGCTGAAACACACTTATTAGACAGTTCGCTTTGTTGGCAAAATCCATATGCGGACAACTGTATTCGTGGAAAAGATAGGTAGACAGACAGAATACTGTTGGCTATCATGCTTGCTATTCAAATGCTGCGAGAAATGTTATTAGGGATGGAAGAGGAACTTACGTCCAGTCTCATGAGTAACATGAGCGAAGAAAGCTGCAATCTCACGCTTAGAAGCTTCAGCAGAACCAAGTTTACCAAATTGAGGATATGAATTGACAGCACTGAGAAATGCATTTCTTGTATAGAAATTCTTCCCAGCACAGCTTGCAGCAGCTTTGTTGATTATACCATTGAAGAAAGCAGGCGTAACAATATCAGCAACAGAACCACTCCCACTAGGAGTAGTAGGCGTAGGCGATGAATTACAGGGCCCTTGTTTACATCCCGGACCACAATAGGCATTGCCAGTGCCACAGTAGCCATATTGACTGCAACAAAGGTTTGCAGCACAGCCACAATTTTGAGCCTCTACCACATTCTTGGGCAGGGCTCCTGCAAGAACTATGGCTAAGATAATGGTAAGTAGAATATTGCCTCTCATTTTCGCTACTCCTGAAGGGAGTTTTGAAATTGATATGCAAAGAGAGAAAGGAATTTCTTGTGATGTGTGGAGATTAGGTCGAGGTTAAGCTATTTATAGAGGCACAAAGTGGACGAGGTCTATAATTTTACGTGTAAAATATCTAGGAGTTGATTATAATTTAGTCTATAAAGTTTGGCAAAATAAATAAAGTTTGGTAAAAATTTCTAGGATAATGACATTAATGTACTCTTTACATGACATGTTGTTGAAGTGGCCAGACATTTGTATACCATAGAAGGTAGAAACTTTATTACTACACCGGACACAATCGACCTGTTTAGGACCATGTGTCTATCACTACATGAGACAATCTTATTTGGCTTGGTATGTACTGATTATCACTTCCTAACTTTTTCCCAACCCAACATTTTCCTCTCATTAATTAAGAGCTTAATTTGCTTTTGATGAATGACGTCAACTCAAACGAGTTAATTATTGATAAATCTAGCATATCATTCAGGCGATAATAAACAGGAAGTTATAATAGATAAAAACATAAAAAGAAGTCACAAAGAAGTTGCCACTAACAAGCACCTATAAACAAGAACTCATCACTTATTAGACCCTGTTAGAATGCGTTGGAGACTTTTAATCAAATTATTCTTTGTGTATGAGAAATTATTATTCCAGACCTTTAATGAAAGTGCAAGACGATGGAGTATTAGTTGAAACAATGTATTTCAATCAAGCTTTTTATCTTTGAAGATCAGCTTGTTTCTTGCAGTCCAAATACCCCCACAAAATTCCATATGATAACACTGTGAATGCATTTCGCTAGAACTTACCTTTCCATGAAACTAGTCTTGTGCGGATGCTGTTTATCACAAGCTTTCCAGTTGAGAGTCTTTTCAGGTTTGCCCCCAAAAGAAGGTCTAAGTATTGGGCAATTAGTGTGTTCCATTTGCAATATATCACATTTGTTAGTCCTACTGTAAATTCATCATCTAGGTTGATGTGAACTGGAGAACTTTTATAAAAACTAACATCCAGATCTAAAGTCAATTCAAACCACCTCAAAATCCTTTTAGCATTAATTATCAAAATAAAATAATTAGGAATAAACACTAAGTATCATCTGCATATTGTAAATAACTCATGTACATCCCATTTCCACAATGGATTCCTTTAAATAATCCAAAAGTGGAAGCTCTTTTAAATAGAACTGATAACCCCTCCATATCTATGTAAAAAAGAAGTAGGTGATAGTGATTCTCGCCTTGACCTTAACATGTCATGTTAAACTCAAAACTCCGTGCTTGATATAATCTTTATATTTATCAATAATTTTTTTTATTGATATTTATATTATTATTTTATTAATAATTAATTTATTCATAGAATCATAAATAAAAATGTTTTATCAATAAATATTTTGTCTATAATTTTTTATCGATTGGTAATAAAAAATATTATTACCAATAAATTTTCTAATGAAAAAACATGAAAAAAAGTACCTATTTTATTCTGTTAATATTTCTCTAAAAAAATACCATATGTAATCCTGTCGGTGATTATTTTAAATTTTTTTTTACAAAACTATAAAATAATTAAATTAATATAAATCAACACACAATAATACTCAAAACTTAGTTACTTGGAAAAACAAAAGAAGAAAGTCAACTCAAATAAATTTGCAACAAATAAATAACTAAAAAAATAAATTCAACTAAAAAATTTATATAAAAAAATAAAGTTGTAATTGCTAAAATATTGATAGAAATATTCTGTTAATAAACTGTAATTTATCAACATAATATTTCTATTAATATTTTATTTTTATTTATCAACCGTCTTTCAATCAAATTACTATGGAAATCGCTACAGAATAAAATTAAAAAATCATTTATATGTTGATCACTTCTTTTAGTTTATTTATTTATTTGTTATTTATTTTTATCGAATCTTTTTTTTAGATTTTAGAATGAAAAGTAACCCTCTATTTTTCTTTATAATATCTTTTATTTTTTTTCTTTCCATATTAAATAGAAAAAAAAACCTCTTTGTAGTTTAATTAAGTATCAAAAAAATGAAGAAAAACCTTTTGCGTCGAATACAAGAAGAAGAATACACATATTCAGAATATTGATTCTTACAATTACAGAATAGCTGCTCCACAAACCCACAAACCCATATATGACATCATTTTCTCTAGGTTCTCCTGTACAACCAAATTAAAAGCCTTTCCATGAAACTAGTCTTGTGCGGATGCTAGTTATCACAAGCTTTCCAGTGGAGAGTCTTTTCAGGTTTGCCCCCGAAAGAAGGTCTAAGTATTGGGCAAGTAGTGTGTTCCATTTGCAATATATCACATTTGTTAGTCCTACTGTAAATTCATCATCTAGGTTGATGTGAACTGGAGAACTTTTATAAAAACTAACATCCAGATCTAAAGTCAATTCAAACCACCTCAAAATCCTTTTAGCATTAATTATCAAAATAAAATAATTAGGAATAAACACTAAGTATCATCTGCATATTGTAAATAACTCATGTACATCCCATTTCCACAATGGATTCCTTTAAATAATCCAAAAGTGGAAGCTCTTTTAAATAGAACTGATAACCCCTCCATATCTATATCAAAAAGAAAAGGTGATAGTGATTCTCGCCTTAACATGGTTATTTTCAACTCAAAACTCCGTGCTTGATCAACGTTGAATACACTACTATAATCTTTATATTTATCAATAAATTTTTTTTATTAGTATTTGTATTATTATTCTATTAATAATTAATTTATTGATAGAATCATAAATAAAAATGCTTTATCAGTGAATTTTTTGTCTATAATTTTTTATCGATTGGTAATAAAAATATTATTATTAATGAATTTTTTAATGAAAAAACATGAAAAAATTACCTATTTTATTCCGTTAATATTTTCTTAAAAAAATACCGTATGTAATCCTGTCGGTGATTATTTAAAAATATTTTAAAAAAATTTATTTTACAAAACTTTAAAATAATTAAATTAATATAAATCAACACATAATAATACTCAAAACTTAGTTACTTGGAAAAACAAAAGAAGAAAGTCAACTCAAATAAATTTACAATAAATAAATAACTAAAAAAAATAAATTCAATTAACAAAATTCATATGAAAAAAATGAAGTTGTGATTGCTAAAATATTAATAAAAATATTTTATTGATAAATTATAATTTATCAACAGAATATTTCTATTAATATTTTTATTTTTATTTATTAATTTTTTGACAGTGACAAGAATATCTACTGCAACAACCCATACATGACATCAATTTCTCTAGGTTCTCCTGTACAACTGAATTAAAAGCATTATGAAAGTCCACTTTCATATCCAAACTATGGTGCCCACTTTTTTTAACACTGTGTACAACTTCATTAGCCAAAATGAAACCATCTAAAATTTGATGAAAGTTGTTTGATTAGCACTAATACTATGGATAATGACTTTCAATTTGTTGGATAGCAGTTTAGGTATATTTTTGTACAAGCCATGCACTAAACTTATTGGCCTTACTCTGAAAATTCTGTAGATAGCTTTGATTTTGGAACAAAGGCCATATGAGAGATGTTAATTCCTGTTGGTAATTTCCTAAGTCGAGAAAATTCAAGCACCATATAAAAAATGTTAGGCCCTATCAGATGCCATGCGTTTTTATAGAAAATGAAGGTGAAGCAGTCAAGAGCTGGGGCTTTTGTTCCATCACAATTCCAAATCATTTGCTTGACCTATTCCATAGTTACCGCTTGTTCAAGTTGTTGAGCTTGTATTATGGGTAGTTTATTGAACCCAAGGAACCCCATTGTAGCTCTTGTAGAGATATCATTAGTGAACAGACTTGAGAAATAGGATATTGCTGCCTCCTTGATGTCCTTGGGAAGGGATGCAGTATATCATTGTATCTGATACGAGTGATAGAGTTTTCTACTACTTCGAATATTAGCTATAATGTGGAAGAATTTTTTGTATTCTTATCTCCAAGGCTTGCACCAGGTCTGTCTTGATTTTGTACTGCAGATTGATTCCACGAACTTATTGATTTCCCACGGCTTAGAGCGCAAGATTTGCAGCATAGAAAGTTCTTCATGGTTAAGCTGTCTGTCCTCTTCTATATTCTCCAGTCGCTGGATGTCACGCTAAAGCTGCAACAGTTTCAAGTCCTGATTGCCAACTTCCTTTCTATTCCATATTCTGAATTTCATAGCCATAAAGGCAAGCTTTTTAACCAAGTGAAGTCTCCCATTGTACTTAATACCATATTCCTGCCAATGAACCTCAAGTTTGTCCATACACATAGGCTGAGAGACCTAACAATTACGGAAACGAAATGGCTTCCATCTCCAAGTTTGGCATTGCAGTCCTAAGATCATTGGGCAGCGATCAGACAATTCTATAAGTTATTCTATAATACCTCCAGCCTAATCAACTGAATTAAGGGGAAACCATTTGACTGATAAGTTATTCTACAATGCATGAACAAAATTGTCACAGCACATTGACCTCTTAGTTCCTAGCAGGAAACACACCTCAATGTCATTATGCAGAACAGTATAACAGTATTCCTAATCGATGCCCCCTTAGCAGACATACCCAATCCTCAACTATTCCAGAGTAAGATCTTCATTAAGAAAGAAGGTGATACATATCCAATGTCGAGCTGCAAAATGGCATTATTGGTCGTCATTCCAATCTTCCAGCTCTCTGTACACCTGGCCTCTAATGGATGTTACCAGTACCTGCGAGTCCTCAACATTCCAAAACCCAATGTCTGCCCAGTTTTCAACGTTCCCTGAACCTCTGCCTCAACAACAGAATTTGATGCTGTTGCATATGAAGATGTTGAACAACGAACCCCTTGTCTGATTCCAGAGTCCAGTGAGCCTTGGGATTCCACCTCACATTCATCTTCAATATGCTGTAGACTTTCACTTGGAGAGAGAAACTTAGCCTTGTGCTTCATGCGTCTGAGAAACATTGGATGCGACGCCGTGGAATTGTTGCTAACACAACCTGAAATTGTAATTGCACTTCATTTGGAAGACGGGAGCCTAAATGAAGTGCTGAACAGTTGTCGTCATAATGGCCCATAGTTTTTGAGCCTTCATTTGGACTATAATATGATGGGCTTCGCGTTGCAAGCACTCCTTCATTTGGACTATAATATGATGGGCTTGAGATATGTTGGGCTTCGCGGTGCAAGCACATTGGATGATAAATTCAGTAGATAAACTCAATTACTCTCAAATAGTAATATTTAATTTGACGGAAAAAAATATTTTTTTTTATAAAGTGCGGCCCTTAAACCATATAAATTTTGTGTATGAACATTTATATATATATTTTTTATTTTTATTTAAATCTCTTATAATATTTAATGACACATTAAGGATCTATGCACTGATTACTTGGTTGCTTTTAGTTATATTTGTTGCTGTGAATACTATTAACTGCGGTTAAAAGATGTTTATCTAGCAATATAACGAAAACAAAAATTAAGATGTTTATCTAGCAATATAACGAAAAAAAGAAGAATAAAGCTAAAACAAAAGTTGAAAATACTATGGCATAGAAATATTTTACTATTTATTGCTATAGTGTAATTATCTATTTATCCTTCTCAAAAAAACCAATAGCTTTTACATTGGGTATTTTTTTTCTTTTCTCATGACTTATTATTAATTATTATATTGATCAATTGTCTTTTTATTTTTTTTTAAGAACAATGAAATTATTAATTTACTCTTCAAACCAAAATTATCGAAACTAACTTTTAAGAGCTTTCACATCAATTCACTATTTTAAGAACAATAAAAAAAACTTGCAAAATTTCTAAAGCTTGCATACAGGAGCTTTTATGTTTTTTCATTATGTTTTTTTTTTTGTTATTATTGATGGTAATTTAATTTTTTAATAAAAATAAAATAATATTAAAATAGAAAAGTTGATGATATATATAACTCATACTCCAACATGTGGAAGGCGCTCACAAGATCTGTTTGCACACATAATATGTCACAGTAGTTAATAAAATCTTTTGCCATGTTTTTAAAATCTTTGTAGCTTATTATTTTTGGTGGGGTGGCATGTGGTGATAGTGGTATGATCAATTATCGTTGGTGCAATTTATTTTTAATCTTTTATCTTTTTTTTTTCATTCTAAAATCATACTACCTATTTAAAATTTCAATGTTGTCCTTTTAGTTATTGATAATTCATATTTATTTTTTATTTTTTTTTATTTTTAATTTTTAACTTTTAACTTTGGCTCTTCTATAAAAAAAATATATTTGATTTGATTTCAACATTCAATCCAATTTGTGATATATTATTTTTTCTAATATGATTATTTTTTTCTAGTTTTTTTCTTGATCCTTTCTATAATTCTTATTTGTTTTCAATTCCATCATTTAATCCAAATCTATATGTTTTTATTTTTTTCCTCAATTCCATCATTTAATCCAAATCTATATTCCTTTTCAATTTTATCCTCTAATTTATGTTTTATTTCAATTTCAATTCTTATGCTTTTAATTGCTATTTTTAGTTTATTTCAATTTAAATTCTTATGCTTTTACTTGCTATTTTTAATTTTAAATCCTTTTGTATAATTGATTTTTTTTTAATTTTATATTTTTATTAGTTAGGGATTATACCTCATGATTTTTCTATATATTGTGCTTCTAATTTAATGGCTCACATCACTAAGTTTAAAAAATTCTTATAACATAAATTTGCATCAAATATAGCAATTCTATAATTCATAAGAAAGTTATAAACGAAGGAAGACAGAAGAAAGATGGAATTTCATTCATAATAATACGTGTACAAGTATAATGGCTAAATAGTTTGAGGAACCGTTTCCAACCTAATGACCAAACAAGCCTTGTAATTCCTCTATCTGTTTAAGCATATGTTTCATCTTAGCTTCCAACTCGTGGTGTCATGTTAAGACATGTTCCCTTTAAAAATCAACATGTTCATTCAATTCTCCACTCTTTTATTTGACGTCTCTCGTCACAGAGTTTGTTTATTAAATTCTTTATCTGAGGACGGAGTTCAGGAGCCTGTGTGTTCAACTCAAGTTTCTTTACTTAAAAATTAATTAGGTATAAGGATTTAATTATATTTTAAAATAAATTAAATTAATTTTATTAAGAGTTTAATGGTAAAAAATTAAGTTTGGAAATCCAATTTGAACTTAATTGAAAAGATTAAAATTTTAAAAAATTAAATTAAATTTTTACCAAGTTAATTGATAGAAATCAAGGGAAAAATTACAAAAAATAATAATATAGTTTTGGCTTCAATTAGGAATCAAATTAAATAAATTCACAACCAATAATTAACATGTAAACAAAGTTGAATTATGGGGATACAATTAGTTGAAATTAGGGTCAAATGACAGTCAATTAAAGAAATTCAAAGTTTAATAGTTAATTGATAGTCAACTTGCATAAATATAAAACTAAGGATAAAAGAAAAAAAGATCAGACATATGGGGTTGACATCGAAGTATTTTTAAGAACGAAATTATATAAAATTAAAAGTTTAAAATTAATTAATGAAGTAATCGTGACAAATCAGAAATCAAAGGATTAAGTAAATGTTACCAAAACGGTGCTGTTTTGATTACTATTCATCTTTTTTTTTTCTTTGAAATGACAACCCAGAAAGGTTACTTTGCAGGTACATTTAATGCCTCTAACCTTTACCAAATTTGACAAAACTTGTACGCAAATGATCACCTAACATCCTTTTACACCTTAGTATGGTCCGTTCAAGTTTATTGACATCACATAGCACGACCTAAAAAGGCCAACTCAGACAGCCTTTAACTGTCAAATTTGATAATTTATGGTGTTTACTTTGAGCTAATGATTGGGATCCTTTCCAGTCAAATCAAGGGTAAAAATTTTTCCCCAGTGAAGAATATTATGGCTTGAGCATGAGAAAAATTGGGTAAAAAAATTAGCTTTCCCCCTTGTTTTTACTACTATTATAAACTGTCTATTCTTTCTCTATATTTATCGTGGCTTTTGACCACCACCACTCTTACCTTCATCTTGTTCATCATCATCTCCACCACAAGTAGCCGCCGACCACCTCATTTAGTGGTTGCACCATCTCTCCCCTTTTCTTCCTGCAAGGTTCTTCCTTTTCTTCTTCTTCCTGCCTCCAGCTTTATTGCCAGCCACCAGCCATTCCACTATCCTCGTCCAGACTAGTGATGACATCCACGACCTCTGTGCAAGGTGAGCCCCCTTTCCTCCTATTTTTCTTCTTCCTTCTATGTTCACATGAATTATAATTCATGTCCTACTAATCATGCATCAATAATGGACGTGAATTATAATTCATATCCATTATTCATGTAATGGACTTTGGTTCGAGCCAGTTCTGGTCCATCCCAAATGGTTGGGACGGGTCTGATCCAAACTAAAAAAATAAAAAAATTATGTTGGGTCGAGATCAGCCCAACTTTTTTGTTGGGTTGAGATTGGCCCAACCTCCCTTTTTTGGGCTGAGATCAACCCAATATTTTTTAGGTTGAGTTTGAACCAGTTAGTTGGGTCGACCTTGTTCATATTTATTTAATATCTATTTATTTATAATATAATATATATTATAAAAAAATTCAAAATTATTTTAATATTTTTTATTTTCTCAAATTTTTTTCTATCAATTTTGCATAATATTGAGTTATATATTTACATTATAAGATACAAATCCAGTATTAACATACTTGGTTTTGCTTTCAAAATATTTCTAAAAAATATTAAAAAAATCAAAACTTTTAAATCAATTTCCCTTTTTAAAAAATCAAAAAAGAAAAAAATATTTTATTTTTATGCATACAACCAAATCTTAAAAAGTTTTCAAGCATATTTTTATATATAAAAAAATTACATCTTTTTCACATTTAAAAAAAAGCAAAAAATTGGATATTATAATTAGTTTATGTTTGTCCATTAGGAATTGACTAAAATGTCAAAAACATTGTACCAATCATTTTTTTAGGGTTTAGATGTTGACTTTATTATATGTGGTGTTAGAGAATAATATAAATTATATCCTGGAACCTCACCCCTAGGATATGATTTATATTATTCTCTAAAACATCTCCTTAAGTGAAAGCCATTTAGACTTGAAATTTGCACATGCTCACGTTACCTTGTGCTTAACTTTTTTATCAAATAAATGGAGATGGTGAGATTTGAACTCGTGAGCTGTTAGATGAGATTTTACGATATGATTTATATTATTCTCTAACACATCCCCTTAAGTGAAAACTCTTGGGGCTTGAAACTTGCACAATCCCATATTACCTTGTACTTAATTTTTTATTAAATAAATAAAGATGGTGAGATTCGAACTGTTTGGTAAGGTTTCAGGATATGATTTATATCATTCTCTAACTTTCTCAACCTAAAAGCTTAAGTTTTTAGGTGAGGTTCCAGAATATGATTTATATTATTCTCTAACACATCCCTTTAAGTAAAAGCCCTTTGAGCTTGGGTTTAAAATTTACACAGGCTCACATTACTTTGTGTTTAATTTTTTATTAAATAAATGAGGATGATGAGATTCAAACTCATAACTATTTGGCTATCAAGGTTTCGATACCATAGCAACGAACCATCTCAACGCAAAAGTTTAAGTTGTTAGGTGAGATTTCAGGATATAATTTATATTATTCTCTGACATAATCCTCTTAAGTGAAAGTCCTTTGGACTTGAAACTTGTATAAATTCATATTACTTTAAACTTAATTTTTTTTATTAATTTATCTTGAATTTGAAGTATATTTGTTGAATTTTTTTTTATATATATATATATATGCAATAGTACATGTCGTATATATGTAAAATAATATCAACCTGTTTGATTTCAAGTCGTATCTCAAATATAGGAAAAACCGGGGAAGCTAAAGCTATTCAAAACTGGAGGAGAGTTCACCCATATTTCTAACATCCGACCTTGTCCCAGCAAATAAGATATTTGAACATCCACTCACTCATGGTGGATATTTTGTCTAATACTTAAAATTCTCAAATCATTTCAAGGCTTTTGGATATCTTAACATTAGTTTTTATTTCTATTTCTATTTTTATTTTTTTAATCAACATGAAGTTTTAACTTTGTATTGTGCTGTTACAGCACACGATAGATGGTAATCATACGGGAGATGAGCTTAAGAGGATCCTCAAAGGCTTTACGAAAGTGGTTTTCAATGCCAGGAGACAAGCATAATCTGGAAATTTTCTTGTCTTCACACTCACAGTAACACAATTTCTTTTAAATTCTTTAGCACACTATTATCTGAAACAAATATGGGCCCGAGGGAGGGCATAGAGTATAATTTCCCGTACCAATTGTTTGTGCCATTGCTGGCAGATGCGTATTACTTTTCAAACAACTAGGGAAGGATAATCAACCACTATCATTTCAAGCAGAAGTTGAAAGAAGTTAGGCAAGAAAATAGAAATCTTGTCCCCATAAAGACACAGATTCAATTGGTAGTTTACCATGCTAGTTCTGACCTTGGAGGAAAAAGCCTGTCCAACCCTATCTCCTAACGAAAGAAAACGTAATATCCTCTTACTTTAAACAGTCTGGAGTAGCTTCTACGAAGATACTGCACCCAATGGCATAGAATGGGCATAGCCGTCGTTGACTAGCTAATTACCCAAAATCTACGTCGCCTTCCTATATATTTTTAAGATAGAGAAGACAACCTTTCACCATAAATGAAAGGTTTGAAAAAAATAAAATTGACCCGTCTTCTAGTGCTCCTTTTTTTTCTAGTTTTTGTAGCTAACTGTTTGGATAAAAATGGATGCCCAGAATCGACGCATGTGGTTGAATAACTTGCATACAATATCTGTTTTATTAATTAGAGGCGCCATTCATGTTACAGGAAGGAGAAAAAACACTATTCTCAACTCAACTTAATTTCTAACTCAAATATTTCGGTTTAATATTAAAAAATAATATAAATTATATTTTAAAATATCACATAACAACTTAAATTATTGAATTAAAATTATTTTTTAACATGATATTAAAATTTTGATGATTAAACAGTCACAAATTCAAATCTTATCATCTCTATTTATTTGATACAAATTAAACATAAAATAATATGAACTTGTACAAGCCAAATGACTTTTACTTGAAAGAATATATTAAAAAATAATATAAATTATATCTTGATATCTAATCTAATAGTTTAAATTATTAGATTGAATTGGTTCTTTAATACCCAATATTTTCTTTTTCTCATGATGATTAACTTATTAGAAATGTAATAATAATTATTTTTTAAAGTATTTTTTATTTGAAAATATATCAAAATAATTATTTTTTATTTTTAAAATTTTATTTTTCATATCATCAGATAAAATTTTTTAAAATTTTAAAATAATTTGAATTAAAAAATATTTTTTTCAAATAAAACTTATAAAACACAAACAAATGGGATTTTATAAGCGAAGACACGAAGCAAGCTGGAATAGATAGTGCTCATTCCAACACATGTCAAGTCAACTCATTCCACCTTACTACAACTCAGCTCTTGCAGCTGAACAATAAGTAGAATAGGCGCCATCGTTTCTTCCACACCTAGCTAGCTGGATTAGAAATGGGTGGGGTGTGCCTTTAGAGCTTCCATTAATCAACACTAACAAGATATTTGACCACAGTGCGGCCATATCGTATATATTGGAAAAGATCACGTTTACTTTGGTCAATATAAAGTGCTGCCGGTCAAGTGAGCCAAGCAAATGGCCTAGCAACGCCACACAGTATGATAATGGGGAAGCAAGAGGAAATCATAGCAAGTTGCCTATCATACTGTATTTCAAACTTGTTTCATTAACATCAAGATCAATGCGATGTTGTCCATGGACAAGGACCCCAATCCACAATTGCTATCATGTAAGAAATGGACTCGACAACTTCTTTGAAAAGTCTCTCCATTAATATTCATGATGTTCAACGTCGGCTCAACATGATTTTGAACCAACAAATGATCTCAATAGTGATTCGATGGCGAAGATCCTAGGTGTTGCAGTTTCTGGATGTTCTTAGAACAGTTCAATTCAATCCCTTAATGTCTAGAAAAACGTAATTTAGTGTCGCTCGGCACTATTTAGAGTATGATTGGATTATATTTTTTAAAATTTTTAATCTTTTTAAAAGTTTTAAATTAATATTTTTAGTGTTTTTTTATCATGCATTAATATAAAAAATAAAAAAATTATTTTTAATATAATTTTATATGAAAATCACTTTAAAAAACATATTTTACTGTGATCTAAAATAAGGTTATCATGTATTATAAACATAACAGTCAAGGCAACACAACCTTTCATTTTCAAAAACATGTTCATTAAATTTTTAATTTCCAAACTAAGTGATTTTCAAGTTTTTTGAAGAAATTTTTTTTTATTTATATTATAAAAAAACTTAAAACTAAAACAACAAAGGGTATTTTTTAGAGTGCAGTTGGATCGTTTTTTTTTTATCGTATTTTTTTAAAAGTTTTAAATTAATATTTTTTAGTGTTTTTTTATCATTTTAATATATAAATATCAAGAATTAAAAATATAAAAAATATTATTTTAATATATTTTCAAATAAAAAATATTTTACACCATAATCTTAAACATAATGT
Source organism: Populus euphratica (assembly GCF_000495115.2). Taxonomy (NCBI): domain Eukaryota; kingdom Viridiplantae; phylum Streptophyta; class Magnoliopsida; order Malpighiales; family Salicaceae; genus Populus; species Populus euphratica. The sequence continues at coordinate 57,721 of NW_011500105.1, read as the reverse complement.
TTACAATTCATGGCAATTATTGATGGATGCAATGACAAACACTTGTGTTAATTTTGATATCACTCAACCAAATTTAACCTACCAAATTTGAAAAATGAAAAGGAAGCTAATCATGTATTATAAACATAACAGGCAATACAACCTTTCATTTAAATAAAAAATTAAAAGAAAACATGTCATATTCATCAAATTTTTAATTTCCAAACTAAGTGATTTTCAAAATTTTTGAAGAAATTTTATTTATTTATGTTTTAAAAAAATTTAAAACTAAAACAACAATTTCTATAGAGTTCAAATTATTGAGATCATTATAACAATATGCTTGTATAATTGGGAGGAAAAAAAACTCATAGCTTCTCGTCTCTATCTAGTCTCTAGCATAAGCAATATGTAAAAATCAAGATTTATTAAAATGAGGACAAATTCCTGGGGAAAAAAAGTTTTTTAAAAATACTTTTTTTTTCCTTTGGTTTTTGTTTTACTCAAGAAGTAATTAATTAGAGTAGATCCTTCTACGGATATTAACATAAATTTGAAAATTTATTATGGAAATGGAAGAATAAATGAATATGCACGCATATAGTGATTTCAATTTCAAATTAATTGCTAATATATTGGGTTCGATGGATCCAATCTTTTGGTCAAAATGGATTCAATTGATGGAAAATAAAATACAAGGCGTAAATTGAATTTCAACACAAATTTATGGCCACGTAAAGTGGAGGTTTTTCCAAGTAATAAAAATAAATATAAAAAGGGACATCAAAATTACTGAAAATCTATAAGAGACATAAAGATTATTATGAACTTTATTTCTCTTCAATTTGTTTCATAGCAGTACATCTTATTTTCATATGATTAGCCATAACTTGGCATAACAACTCCGGTTATTTAAAAACTTAGCAAGCGAGGTTATTCTCAGTAGAAACGCCGAGTTGACTGCAATAATCTCTATAATATCTACCACGAGCCTGAACAGCACCTGAGTTTCCACCATTGCATTCATTACCATTAATGGCTCGAATAGTTGCTCCAAAACCTTGGCTTACAACAGGACGAACACTTTTCATCCAAAACCATAAGGCTGTCTTAAATGACACAACAGCATCCCTTGCTACAATGTCAGGATTGTTCAATCCATCAAAGTTGTTGCTCCTTCCGGCTGGCCCATAGTTGTAGTTCCATGATAGTTGGATTGGTCCGCGACCATGGTATTTCTTGCCTGGAACACATGGGTATTGCTTGTTGTTTTCATCACAGTAGTCACGGGAAGCACCATTTATCTCTTCTGTATAGCAGAAGTCTGCAAAATAAGACATTTTCTCTTGTCAGTTTACACACGAGGAGCTGAAACACGTTTATTAGGCAGTTCACTTTGTTGGCAAAATCCATATGCGGACAACTGTATTCGTGGAAAAGATAGGTAGACAGACAGAATACTGTTGGCTATCATGCTTGCTATTCAAATGCTGCGAGAAATGTTATTAGGGATGGAAGAGGAACTTACGTCCAGTCTCATGAGTAACATGAGCGAAGAAAGCTGCAATCTCACGCTTAGAAGCTTCAGCAGAACCAAGTTTACCAAATTGAGGATATGAATTGACAGCACTGAGAAATGCATTTCTTGTATAGAAATTCTTCCCAGCACAGCTTGCAGCAGCTTTGTTGATTATACCATTGAAGAAAGCAGGCGTAACAATATCAGCAACAGAACCACTCCCACTAGGAGTAGTAGGCGCAGGCGATGAATAACAGGGCCCTTGTTTACATCCCCGACCACAATAGGCATTGCCAGTGCCACAGTAGCCATATTGACTGCAACAAAGGTTTGCAGCACAGCCACAATTCTGAGCCTCTACCACATTCTTGGGCAGGGCTCCTGCAAGAACTATGGCTAAGATAATGGTAAGGAGAATATTGCTTCTCATTTTCGCTACTCCTGAAGGGAGTTTTGATATTGATATGCAAAGAGAGAGAGGAATTTCTTGTGATGTGTGGAGATAAGGTCGAGGTTAAGCTATTTATAGTGGCACAAAGTGGACGAGGTCTATAATTTTACGTGTAAAATATCTAGGAGTTGATTATAATTTAGTCTATAAAGTTTAGCAAAATAAATAAAATTTAGCAAAAATATCTAGGATAATGACATTAATGTCCTTACGTGACATGTTGTTGAAGTGGTTAGATAGTTATATACCATAAAAGGTAGAAACTTTATTACTACATCAGACACAATCCTATTTTTAGTCCTCTGTATCTATTTCTAGATCAGACAATCTTATTTGGCTTGGTATGTACTGATTATCACTTACTACCCAACTTTTTTCCAACCCTACATTTTTCTCTCATTAAGAGCTGAAATTACGTATGATGAATGACTTAACTAAAGAAACTTAAAAACTGGTAGCTAACGGGAAAACAAGGACGGCAACTCAATCGAGTTATTAATTTATTGATAAAACCAGTATACTATTAATGGTATGATAAACAGGAAGTTATATAGATGAGAACATATGAAGTTACAAAGGAGATGCTGCTAACAAGCTCCTACAAACATGAACTCATAACTTAGTAGACTATGTCAAAATACCTTAAGGATCTGTAATCAAACCATTCTTTGTATATGAAAAATTATTATTCCAGACATTTAACTATAGTGCAAGACGATGGAGTATGAGTTGAAACAATGTATTCCAATTAAGCTTCTTATATATCTTTGAAGATCAGCTTGTTTTTTGCAGTCCAAATACCCCCCACAAATTCCATATAATAGCATTGTGAAAACATTTTGCTAGAACTTATCTTTGACCATGTCGCTCCATTGCCAGATGACTTGATCTATTGTATTTAACATACACTTAAGGTATCAAACCAACTCAAAAATCATTTCCATGATCTCCACATGTGGTAGCAATGAAGGAAAAGATGAGGAGCATGCTCCTTTTCATGTTCACGAAAGGGATATATAGCTTGACTGGGATGTAGTAAACGGCGGTGTGCTAGAAAGGCTCTTGTATACACTCTGCTTTGTAGCAATATCCATATGAACATTTCTACCTTTGGTGGGGCAGATCCTTTCCACAAAAGGGAAGTGAATATGAAGTTTCCTAGAAATAGAATGTTATCAATTAAATCATTGTCATACTTGATATATAGCCCCGCTTGTGTCTCCTCCTGCCCATATTTTTTTATCACCTCTGCTTGACTGCAATGTTACCCCTGCTAACAGTTGATTCGTGTTATTTAATTGCTCCTCTTCTAATGCCCGCAAGCATCTTTTCAGTGAAGTCTTCATTGCCACTAAGTTGTAGCATTATCCCCTATATCTAACAAGCAGGGAGGTGGTGTTGTATAAAGGAGAAAAGGTGTGGATAAAGATCTTTTAACAGCGCACCAGCTAGCCACTTGCCTATTTAGAAGTGAATATTGCTCTCGTTGCAAATCTAAAACTAGCAGTTGCTCATCAAAGCCACTTCTATTTTAGAGTCTGTGCTGATAACAAAATAGATAGACTATCATGTTTCAGAAAAAGATGGTTTAAGAAGTGGGAGGCCATTAATAATTGAAGCTTAATATCTTTTGGTTATATGCTCTTGCCAACCTCTGAGATTGTTTTCCCCTTCCACCTGAAACAATTTTGAATTTTTTCAAGAAAAAATATATAAAATATATATATAAAAAACATTTTTTTGAATTTTTCATTTACAAGTTACGTCACCTTTTAAATAACTATTTTCTTAATCTCTACTCATTTGTCAATCTATTGTTTTTGAAGTTATTAAGACCCTAAAAAATACAAAAGTTCTTTTTATGTCTACTTTGCAAAGCCAAAACAGAACAAAATTTCTCAATTTATTTGCATCGTAAATATTATAAAAACAAAAAAGCAATTGTCATAATCTAATTTTTGACTCCTTTAATTTTATCTTATTTTAATTTTATTTTTCTATATAAAAATAATTGAAAAGAAAAAAAATAAGTGATGATAAAAAAAATAAAAAAGAAAAAGAAACAATAAATGAATTGAAAAAAATGAGATGAATGAGGAATAATTGAAATTTGGGTCAAGATAATATAAATTGGAAGATTGGGGACTTAATTAAACTTTGGATTGGTTTAATTAATCAAATAAAGAGCTTAATTGTAGAATTGATAAATTGGAGGATTTAATTGAAATTGGAAGTAGTTTAAGGAAATCAGGGGCTTAATTGAATAATTACCAAAGTTTGGAGCTGATTTGGGTCAAGCTTGCAAGAAATTAAAATGAAAGGACCATGTTGTACATTAGGCCGAGCAGAAGAACCCGCGGGAACTGGAGGAGATGACAGACGCAAACCAGCCGAACAGAGAAAAAACAGGGGAAGCACACGGGGATGAAGAAAAAATGAAGACTGGGAACTAACACAGAAAAAAAAGACGAAAAAGAGAGAGGCAGAAATAACACAAAAAAACCTGAGGAGGGACGAGAGAATACCAGGAAAATAACAGAACAGGACAGTAGAAAGGAGGACCGGAGAACTGGAGGGAGATTTCGGGGGAACTGAGGACGAACTGAGAGGATAGAACCCGAGGGAACGAACTGGGGAAGCGAGGAACCAGAGATAACAGAGAAAAAATAAAAACCCACGAACGAAGAACAAAGAAAAAACTGAAACACAGAAAGAACCCAGGACAGAAACCAGGGGACATAAACGAAAAGGATAGAACCCAGAGGACGAACTAAGGAGGAACTGGAGGGAAGAGAGAGGGAAAAAAAACAGAGGAATGAAGAGAGCAGAGAGACAAAAAAACAGAGAAGAACAAAAACACAGGGACTAGGACAGAATAGCAAAGACAGAAGGAAAGAAAACGGGAAGACGAAGAGGAAAACAAAACACAGAGGGTAAAGCATATGATCAATCAGCATACCAGGGCATTCGGCTTCGTCTCCAGGTAGGTTCTTCTTTCCTTTGCCCCGCTTTTGCAATTTTGAGTTTTTGCACTGTGCGAAGGTGAATTATTACCTTCGCAATGTGTAGTGCACGCTTGAATTAGCTCGTGCGTTCCTACCACCTAGCCGGGTTATTGATTTGTACTAGTAACCGGGCTAGGCCAATCCCCAAAAAACAGAAAAAAACTGGGTTTGGGCCTCAAGTCCTACTGGCTAATCCCTTTTATTTTAGTTCTTTTTATTATAATATTTGACCAAAGAGTTTCAGAAAATTCCAGAAAAAATTGTGAATCCTTTAAATTTATTTGAAGGCCTCTCATGTTTTTTATAGGATATTTCATTATATATTTGATTTATAAATTTTTACTGTGAAATATAAATTTGATATTTGATATATTTTATTTATTTTTTAAATAAAAAAGATAAAAAAAATATGTATGTTTTGTTTTAAATTTATTTTATTGGTATACTCACTAATATCAAAATAAGAAATATTATATTTTTTTTAGCTACATAATATTTATCAATATCAGAGTTAAAAGTATCCGTTACCAAATGTTCACTAGTGTTAAATTCATGAATATTATAGGCAAATTATAAAAAATATTTTTTTTTTTGTGTAAACAAACTCATATCATAAAATCTCAGTTAACCAGTTAGGGTTTCTCATGACTATAATATTAGATAACGACTTCTTAAAAAAAAAAATTATGGCTAACTTTTCTTAAACTTTATAATTATTAGAGATTTATATAATTATTAACTTTAAAATTTATAAAATTAATTAAAATACTGTAAGCTAATATGAATATCCATATATATTACTCTAAAAAATAAAGTAAAAAGAAATAAATGAATCAGAAGCTACGGATCCCTCCCCCTTCCATTATTAGTCCAAAATAAAATACCCTCAGCATTGCGAACTATGTCAAGCCCCGTGTGATCGCAACCACAAAACCAATCGATGCAAAATGAGATAAAAAAAATTCTATCCCAGATTGGAGCTCGACCATAAAACACCAAGTCATTTCTCGCCAGCCATGTACCCCAAGCTATACCATAAGAGAGATTGATCTGATGAAACTTCCTCTGGAATTTTCCTTCGGCAAGAGAAGGCCATGCGACATAATCCATTTGACACCCTATCAAGATAGGAAACGAGACCAAATTTTCCAATTGTGAACACATAAGACCAGAAAATGATCTGAAGATTCTATGTGGATTATGATGGATAACTTCTTGTTAACCACCCACTTTCTCCGTTACTCCTCGCTTTAAGGTTGAACAATTAAAACTGCCCATCTATATTATCTCATGTGTTTTAATTAGTTTCTTTTACAAACTTAGAAGATCTTTCATATAACATGTCTTATCTTTCTTCTAATCCAAACTTCATAACTCTTATAAAACTTACTAGGTCCAAACTTATTTTAATATGGAAACATTTATTAAGTCCAACCTACTATTTCAACTTTTTTTTAATCTTTTTGACTTAAATTATTTCTCAAACTAATCTATTGTGCAACCCCTAGGCTTTCCACTGCATGCTTCATTTTCTTTTTTCTTTTTTCTTTTTTTTTTTGTATAAAAGTCCAAACCTTTTAATCCGCTGCAAGACTTTAAATAGTTATTTTTATTTTTATGTTTTGAGGTTTTTTTTTATTTTTTTGCATTCATATATAAGAGCTCTTTGATCTTTTGCGCGTCCTAGCAAATTCAATCGCTTCTTTGTTAAGCCACCGCTATATATAGTTTATCATGTTTCCTTCGTAATGTGAAACCTTCTTTTCCTATCATTCTAGGTTTTTTATTGTTTGTTTTTACAATTGCGAACTACATAACTGACAGATTTGTCCAGTCCCGTGACGAAGCCAATCTAGTAGAGCAAAAACACTCTATATTTGCGTGTTTGGGTACTTTCATTATATATTTGATTTATAAATTTTTATTGTGAAATACAAATTTGATATTTGATGTATTTTATTTTTTTCTTAAATAAAAAAATAAAAAATATGTATGTTTTGTTTTAAATTTATTTTATTGGTACACTCACTAATATTAAAATAAGGAATGTTATATTTTTTTTTAACTATATAATATTTACTAATATTAGAGTTAAAAGTACTTGTTACTGAATATTCACTAGTGTTAGGTTCATTATGCAAACCATTAAAAATATTTTTTTCTTTATATAAACAAATTTGTACTATAAAATCTCAGTTGACCAGTTAGGATTCCTATTTGTTATAATATTAGATAGTGAATCCTTAAACAAAATCTTTATGGCTAGTTCTAGTTCTAGTTTTTTAAATTTTATGGCTACTAGAGATTTATATGATTGTTAATTTTAGAACTTATAAAATTAATTAAAATATATATAAGTTGATGAGAACAAAATAAAGTAAAAAGAAATTAATGAATCCGAAGCCACGGAGCCCTCCCCCTTCCATTATTAGTCCAAACATTGCGAACTATATCAAGCCCCGTGTAATGAAATTCTTCATTCTTTGATCGCAACCACAAAACCAATCAATCTAAAATGAGATAAAAAAATTCTATCCCAGATTGGAGCTCGACCATAAAACACCAAGTCATTTCTCGCCAGCTATGTACCCTAAGTTATACCATAAGAGAGATTGATTTGAAACTTCCTCTGGAATTTTCCTTCGGCAAGAGAAGGCCATGCAACATAATTCATTTGACACCCTATCAAGATAGGAAATGAGATCAAGTGATAAGAAAGTGGTAAGAATTTGGAATCAAGGAGTTTGCTTATTTTGTAATTTTAGGTTTAAATTCTTAGTTGCTCATATGATAGCCACTGGAAGCTTACATGATTGTTGACTTCAGGGTCTGTAGGATTAGTCGTGGTATACAGAAGTTAGCTCAAACACCCATATTAATAATAAAAAAAAGATAGAAAACGAGACCAAATTTTCCAATTGTGAAGATATCATACCAGAAAATGATCTGAAGATTCTATGTGGATTATGATAGATAACTTCTTGTTAACCATCCACTTTCTCCGTTACTCCTCACTTTAAGGTTGAACAATTAAAATTGCCCATTTATATTATCTCATGTGTTTTAATTAGTTTCTTTTACAAGTATAGATCTTTCATATAACATATTTTATCTTTCTTCTAATCCAAACTTCATAACTCTTATAAAACTTACTAGGTCCAAACTTATTTTAATATGGAAACATTTATTAAGTCCAACCTACTATTTCAACTTTTTTTTAATCTTTTTGACTTAAATTATTTCTCAAACTAATCTATTGTGCAACCCCTAGGCTTTCCACTGCATGCTTCATTTTCTGTTTTCTTGTTTTTTTATAAAAGTCCAAACCTTTTAATCCGCTCCAAGACTTTAAATAATTATTTTTATTTTTATGTTTTGAGATTTTTATTTATTTTTTTGCATTCATAAGAGCTCTTTGATTTTTTGCGCGGCCTAGCAAATTCAATCGCTTCTTTGTTAAGCCACCGCTATATATAGTTTATCATGTTTCCTTCGTAATGTGAAACCTTCTTTTCCTATCATTCTAGGTTTTTTATTGTTTGTTTTTACAATTGCGAACTACATAATTGACAGATTTGTCCAGTCCCGTGACGAAGCGTAGACAATGCCTCTAATACAATCTAGTAGAGTAAAAACACTATATATTTGCGTGTTTGGGTACCTAGAAAGGAAGTTCTTGGAGTTGGAAGCTTGTTCGGAGAAGAAGGCTTCAAGTTTGGTAGGAAGAACTTGAGGCAAAGATGCTACGCATAATATTAGAGGTGTAGCTATAATGTCACAGTGGCATAGAAGGAAACAACATAAAAAAAAATTATAAGCAACAAAACAATTTTGGTCGAATAGAATAACCATAAAAAAATTAATTCATAATTTTATTATTAATTTTTTTTTCTTTTAAAAATATCTCCAGAATTATAAATTAAAGAAATTTAAAAGTTAATCTAAACCACCTTGAAACCTGAAAAAAAATAGTACAAGTCCTGAATAAATTAGAAAACTAAAAAGTAAAAAGTAAAAATAACAAATTAGTCCAAATAGCATATTAACTACTAGCCACCATTCCTATAAAACTAGGCGTTGGAAACCTCTTTCAGACTTCAATTATTAACGACTAGCCACCCTTCCTATAAAACTAAGCCTCAGAAACCTCTTGATTGATAAAATTTAGGTAAAATCCAACAATCAAATCGAAAGTAGTAGGCTTTTTTGTTAGGACAATCGCTTCGTATATCCAAATGTCTTCATAGATTTAGTCATTTTCCATCAACCTATAAATATTCATTTAAGACTATCTACGTACATATAGTTAAGCTGTGACATATTCACAACTGATTGATAACCATCAATATGGCTTGTATGGATTCATGATGTTGACCTAGCCTGAGTACACTCATTTTCATAGGAAAATGTTTCCCAAAACTTGATAATATCTAAGTGAGCATTGAAACACATTTAAAAATTTAAATACAGAATCATTAAATAATATTCAAAACCTAGAGTTTAAAAAGTATATTTACAAACTATTTATTACTTATTGCTTTTAAGAAAACATAACAAATATTTTCGCCCTAAAGATGACTCCATGAATAAGACTCCCTGAATTGATTCTTGGATAGAGTATTGATTTCCAACCATATTCTTTCTTGGAAAATAATTTCCTCAGCGGAATCATACAGCGGTGTTGCCACACAATAATATGTACCCTAATACTTTAAATATTAAAAAAAAAACTTGTGGAAATAGGTTTAAATAATAAAATAGGAATGAAAAAGAAGTTTTTAACCTTAGAATGCTCCTAGAAATGGGTGAGAAATAGAGGTGACGTATAAGCTTTTTAATCTCTTTTCACCTGTTGCTACTAACGATCGATGATTCACACCTTCACTAACAACTTCTGTATATTCATTTTTCCTTACAACTTCTTCTCTCTCTTTTTATATGTACCAAGATTATCTACGTGGGCTGTCATGATGAAGAAGGAGGTTGTTTTAGTGAGTCGAGTTGTGTTTTTTATTCTAATTTATTTTTGTATCCTCACATAAATAAAATTTTTTATAAAAAATAATAAATAATAATGACAATAAATAATAACTATAAATATATAAATATATAAGCTGGAAAAAATTAGAAAAATAATAGGAGGCTGGAGCGTTTAGAAAATGGTCAGAAAAATTGATTAAGGAGCTTCAAAAATACAAAGATTGAAATTTTAACAATATATACATGAATGATGAGAGCCCTGTTGGAAAAAAAAATTCAAATTGAGGAGAAAATTTCAAAATTAGAGGTTTATAGACTCAATTGGGTTTTATTGAATGTTTAATTGAATTTATAAAGGGTTTAATGGCAAGAAAATTTGATTTTTAAGTTAATTTGGGTTTTAATTGGAAGAAATTAAAATTTAGGGGTCAAATTATAATTTTATAGAGTTGATTTGGTCAAATCAGGAGCTTAATTGCATAAATATTGAAGTTTGGTGGCCAATTAAGAACTTCATGACTTAAATCCATAATCAAGGATCAAATTGGAAAAGACGCGTAAATATAAGGACTGAAATTGATCGAACCAGGGACCAAATTAAAGAAATTTGAAGTTTATTAATCAATTGAGGGTCAAAATACAAAAATTCAAAACTAAGGACTAAAGTGAAAAATACAGCAAACAATAAGGGTGACGATTGAAGTTGGCAG